>NC_042287.1:17310327-17387315 GCF_901000725.2 Takifugu rubripes | reverse complement strand
CACACACACACACACACACACACACCGCTCTCAGGATGGGATTTATTCTGGACTCTAGTGGACGTTCCCAGTTAACCCAGAGTCAATAACGGCAGCTGAAAGACGTCAGTCATGTAGCTTTAGTTCATGTGCGGAACATTCCAGTGGGACCAGTACAGGCCGGTGCGGAACATTCCAGTGGGACCAGTACAGGCCGGTGCGGAACATTCCAGTGGGACCAGTACAGGCCGGTGCGGAACATTCCAGTGGGACCAGTACAGGCCGGTGCGGAACATTCCAGTGGGACCAGTACAGGCCGGTGCGGAACATTCCAGTGGGACCAGTACAGGCCGGTGCGGAACATTCCAGTGGGACCAGTACAGTCAACAAATATCCGCCTTTATGCTGGACAAACGTTTATCAGCCTTCATTATTCTGACGATGATTCTCAGCTGTCAGGATCATGAAAACAGCTCAATCATAAATATGAAAGTTCTGTTATTAAAAATGAGCGAGAAGCTGAACAACCGTCAGCTCGGTGCCGCCAAAAACATCCAGCAAATGAAGTCTTTGAGAAGAAAGCAGCAGAAACGTTGAACGTTTGGCCGCCGGCTGAAGCTGCAGCGAAGTGAAGCCGAGAGATGAAAGTGAAAAGAAAGAAAAGGCTCAATTTAATCTGCTCTAAAGCTCTTGAACAGGACGCCGGAGCCAGAGAGGGCTGATGGGATAAAGCTGCTCCTACGGCCTCGCAGCTCTTCCAGCCGCGCCAGCAGCCACCGCAGCAGCACTTCCATTAGCAGCTGTAATGGGCGCAGCTCATTAACCAGTCAAACCAGTCAGATGGTTACTGGGAGGCCCAAATTCAAATAAACACACAGCCAATCAGAGGCAGCGACCCCAAACCATCAGGTCCAGCCAGATGATTAAGAAGCAACATCAATGATTTTACACCAAATCCTCTTTGATCCTGATGCTTCCACTTTTTTCTCTATTTTCTGAGATAAATGTTTAATTCTTGCCTATAAAGTGTCACTTATAAAATATCCAACTTCAATGGATTTAAGTGTCACCCTCTGTTTAACTGTTCTAATCAGTATTAAATCGATTGATTGGTTCGTTTCAAAACGGAAATATCTGTCAGTGATGTCAGAATATGATAAGTGTGTCAGAAATCACATTCAATTTTAAAATTATGACATCGTTTTCACATAAATCAACTTTGGGAATATTTAGGCTCCAAACAGAAATGATGTGAAACCAAAATCAACGTGATCACATTCCTGCCTTTGACCCTGAGGCAACCGTGCACGCGGACAGGTTCCTGGCCCCTGAGACGCGGCGACCCTCATCCGTTCTTTTATCACTAAATCACTCGGTCCACCGTCAGCGCTGCTTCCGGGGGAACGTTTGAGCGGCGCTGCGGGAGCGCGACGCGCCGCCGCGTCCGCCGCCGCCGCCCGCCGCCCGCCGCTCCGCCGCTCCGCCGCCCGCCGCCGCCGCTCCGCCGCCCCGCCGCCCGCCGCTCCGCCGCGCCGCGTCATTAATAATGCAGCGGCTCTGGGGAGGCCGGAGCCGTCTCAGAGGCGGAAATACTCCCAGCGACAAAACGACCAATTTGGGTCCAATTTGTAGACAAATCGCGGCGGAGACTGAGTTCAAAGCAGGAGCGGCCCCGCGGTGCCTAAAGCCCCGGCGCGCGGCGCGGCCTGGTGCCCCGCATGGCCTACCTTTGTCCCCCAGGATTCCATCGATGCTGTGTTTGGTTTCTTCTCCCCGTCTTCATCCTTTTATCACACTCCTCCTCATCGTCCTTTTTTCCAAATCGAGCTCTCAGCACGCGGCTGATCGAACTGACTGCAGGCAAAAAGATGACTTCAGATAATAATAATAATATTATAATATTCAGACAATAATAATAATAATAATAATAATGATAAAAATAATAATAATAATAATAACAATAATAATAATAATAACAATAATAATAGTAATAGTAATAATAATAATAAAGGAGCAGAGGGCGCTTACCGGAGGAGGCCTCACCTGAAGGGACCGTGCTTCTGTCGCACACCCCGTCCTTCAGCAGCTTATCCCGGATCTCCCAGCTGAACATTCCCGGGTTGTCCCGCTTGTACTCCTCGATCCGCTTCTCCACGTCCGGCGTGGCTACCTGCTGCGGGGGGGCCGCGGGGGCAGAGAGCAGTCGGTGAGGGTCGGTGATGCGTTCAAGGCCTTTTAAAATGATTGCTACTAATAAAACATTAGTATTATTATTATTATTGTTGTAATTATTGTTGTTGTTGGTGGTGGTGGTGTTATTAATAATAATATTATTATTGATAATCTTATTGTTGATGTTATTATTATTATTACTGGTGTTATTATTATCATTATTTGTTGGAGTTATTAATATTATTATTATTTGTCGGAGTTATTAATAATATTATTATTTGTTGGAGTTATTAATAATAATAATAATATTGTGGTCGTGGTGTTATTGATTAAAATATTTTTGTTGGCGTTATTAATAAGAACACTGTTTTTGCTGGCGGTGTTATTACGCGCGCTCTTGTGTTATAACCTGCTTAATAACGGTCGCCCCTCTCACCCGGGGCTTGCTGCCTCCGATCGCTCGGGCCGGATGGAGCCCGTCTCTGGTACCGACAGAGGATCTTGGACACGCAGCCGTGGGAGACGCGCAGCTGGCGGGAGATGACGCAGGGCCGGATCCCGTGGTGGGCCATCTCCACGATCTTGTGGCGGATGTGGTTGGGCAGCGGGCGGCCGTTGATGAACACCCCGCCGAGCTGGTTGACGCGTCCCTGTCCCAGCGGCGTGGACACTGTGGGGACAGGACGTCCGCTTCAGAGCTGCACTTTATTCTGCACAACTGAGCCGCGGCTGGTTGCTCCACCTAAATGAGTATAACGGTGATGCTGAGGACCTGGGCCCTCTTCCTCCCTCCGTGTCCGAAGGTTCGGTCCAAGCAGGACCGACCCAGGACACGGAACCAGAAACACCGTCGCGGTTCGGTTTTAATTCTTGACCGTAAAAAAAATCAGCAGCGAGCAGAAAACTTTCTGCTCCGTGAGTGTTTCACTCACGTTCAATTTAGAATTGAAATTAAATCAGATGAATCGGATAAATTAAATGTTTTTTCCAAAAACACACCAATATTTAAATGTTGCGACTGCGGCCCGAGCGTGTGCGTGAGAGGCCCGGAGGACGGGGAGCCTACCTTCCAGAGGGAACCCGGTGCGGGGGTAATTCTGTCCGGGAGCAGGACGCATCATCCGCGGAATGGTTCCTGGCAGAGACGACATGGTACCATTGAGGCGAGGGGAGAGCAGAACCAGGAAGCAGGAGGGTCAGAACCAGGAACCAGGAGGGCCAGAACCAGGAACCAGGAGGGTCAGACCGGAGGTTCTCGCGTTTGAGGGGAACAAGACTGAGAAGAACGCAGAAGATGCCGCCGCTCATGTGTTGACTGTTTGTTCTGCTTGTGAAGGAGTTTCGTCTATTTAACCGAGCGGAGGAACACTTGAGGCTCGGGGAGCAGCCTGGTCCAGGGGGGGGGGGCGGGCGCCGATAGGTTCTCTGGGTCCCCTGGTTCCACTAGGAACAGCTCCGAAGAGTTTAGGCAGCCAATAGGAATGAGGACACACACACACACACACACACACACACACACACACACACACACATCCCCATAAACACACACACTCACACACACGCGCTCACACACACACACACATACACACACATACACACACATATACACAGACACACACACACACACAAACATACACACGCACACACACACTCTCTCACACACACACAGACACACACATACACACACTCACACACACACATAAATATACACACGCACACACATACGTCACATAAAAATGTTTAAATTAATTTCAAAGCTGCAGCTAAAATCTCGTTTCCACATTTGGGTTCAAACGAGTTTTTCTTGTTCCAACCTGAAACAAACATTAAATAAACTTTAATTTGTGTAATTCCCTGTAAAACTCAACACTGTCATAATTACCACTAATATAATTTATTTAATTTAAAACAGAGCTGAAACATTTTCCGGCTCTCTGGATGATTATTGCAAATCGATCTGGACATTAATTTCCATGATTTTATGGAATAAAACATAAACACAAGAGATGCTCCGTTCTGGACGTATTTAAAGAAACATTTCATATTACGACAGGAAATACATGTTTTTGTTGATGCTAAAAAGACTTTTTTGTCCAGGAAACTGTTAAACTGTTTAAAAAAATTAATATTTCGTTCATTTTTAATCAAACCTGCTGTTGATTCCGTCTGAAGGAAGAAAAGCGCGAACAGCGGCGTCCTGAAGGGGGCGCTGTGCGTCACAATGGCTCTGAGAGTGAAGGATGCTGGGAGATGGAGTTTCCTCCTGAGGACCTGAAATGTGTGAAGTTGAAGATGGATCATTTTGTTTTAAACTCTGTCGGTGTTGCTCGTAATCACTTGATTTAGGTTTTTAGATTTTTCCAGCGAAATGAAAATAATTCTCTGAAGCTAATTTCATGATAGCGTTGATTGGAAAGTGTTTGGATTTTAAAGCTAATTTCTGTTCTTTTCAGTCAGAATCTACACTTGCTGATGTCCTTTATCTGAAACTTCTGTACTTTTAGTGACTGTTTTCATGTTCTGCTACTTTAAAGTTCAAATCCAGACAAGTTTTGTTCTTTTCAAATTAGGAACAGTGATCACACGCGATCCTGTTTAGCATGCTAGCAGCCTGGCATCCATCCCATAAACCTGGGATTACCTCCAGATTGGTCCAGACTCCCTCAGATCCTGCAGAACGGGCTCCACCGAGCAGCTCTGGACCTTCAGGACCTCGTTAGTTCAGCAGATATTTCTGTCCAACACGTCCTCCTCGCCATCATGTGACCAGCTTGTTTGCTGCTAATCGCTTCGATACGTTCGCAGATGCCACAAAGAGAGAGTGTGTGAAGCACATGATGCTCCCAAGGTCACCACACACACTCTCCATTGGTCTCACTTAATCGATCATGGTGGCCGAGCGTGAATGAGCCCTCCCATCACAAAGAGTCTCCTCATGTGGTCTTCCTCATCTGAGGAGCATCTGAGGAGCATCTTCATCACCTCTGAGGAGTCTTCCTCATCTGAGGAACATCTGAGGAGCATCTGAGGAGCATCTTCATCACCTCCGAGGAGTCTTCCTCATCTGAGGAACATCTGAGGAGCATCTGAGGAGCATCTGAGGAGCATCTGAGGAGCATCTTCATCACCTCCGAGGAGTCTTCCTCATCTGAGGAGCATCTGAGGAGCATCTGAGGAGCATCTGAGGAGCATCTTCATCACCTCCGAGGAGTCTTCCTCATCTGAGGAACATCTGAGGAGCATCTTCATCACCTCTGAGGAGTCTTCCTCATCTGAGGAGCATCTGAGGAGCATCTGAGGAGCATCTGAGGAACATCTGAGGAACATCTGAGGAGCATCTTCATCACCTCTGAGGAGTCTTCCTCATCTGAGGAGCATCTGAGGAGCATCTGAGGAGCATCTGAGGAGCATCTGAGGAGCATCTTCATCACCTCCGAGGAGTCTTCCTCATCTGAGGAACATCTGAGGAGCATCTTCATCACCTCCGAGGAGTCTTCCTCATCTGAGGAACATCTGAGGAGCATCTTCATCACCTCTGAGGAGTCTTCCTCATCTGAGGAGCATCTGAGGAGCATCTTCATCACCTCCGAGGAGTCTTCCTCATCTGAGGAACATCTGAGGAGCATCTGAGGAGCATGTTCATCACCTCTGAGGAGTCTTCCTCATCTGAGGAGCATCTGAGGAGCATCTTCGTCACCTCTGAGGAGTCTTCCTCATCTGAGGAGCATCTGAGGAGCATCTTCGTCACCTCCGAGGAGTCTTCCTCATCTGAGGAGCATCTTCATCACCTCCGAGGAGTCTTCCTCATCTGAGGAGCATCTGAGGAGCATCTTCATCACCTCCAAGGAGTCTTCCTCATCTGAGGAGCATCTTCATCACCTCCGAGGAGTCTTCCTCATCTGAGGAGCATCTGAGGAGCATCTGAGGAGCATCTTCATCACCTCTGATCTTGTCTACCTGTTAGCATCATTGGAGAGTTACTGAGACAGGAAAAGACTAAATGACTGGTTCTACTGGGAGATAGTGATGAATTGATTCCACTGCTTCACACTTGCGTGAGAAATCCTGGAGGTTTCACTAAACAAGTGAAACACAAATGTTAGCTTCCACGCTAATCCGATTTCAGATGAAGAGAATATTTCCATACTTTTCCCAACATCCATTCTCAGGGGACGTGTGAGTGTCCTGGCCACTGTGGCAGAAGCTCAGTAATCAGGATTAGAGGGGTCATTTGCTACAGATTCCTGGTCCCGACACCCGTCTGAGCCCAGGAACCTGCGGAGAACCTGCGGAGAACTGCGAAGAACTGCGGAGAACCTGCGAAGAACCTGCGGAGAACCTGCGGAGAACCTGCGAAGAACCTGCGGAGAACCTGCGAAGAACCTGCGGAGAACCTGCGGAGAACCTGCGAAGAACCTGCGGAGAACCTGCGGAGAACCTGCGGAGAACCTGCAGAGAACCTGCAGAGAACCTGCGGAGAACCTGCGGAGAACCTGCGAAGAACCTGCGGAGAACCTGCGGAGAACCTGCGAAGAACCTGCGGAGAACCTGCGGAGAACCTGCCCACGTCTCCACAGATGTTCCTCCTTTGTTCTGTAAACATGAAAAGACCAAGTTTAGAATGAAACATACATGAAACGCAAGGTCCAAAGACTTGAAGGCGGCTCCGGAGACATTTCTGATTTCTTATGGTCAGGATATTTCTGCTGCTCGCCGCCGCGCCGCCGCCGGTCCGAAGCATCGCTAACGTCGTCCTTCACAGGCGATTAGAGGGAGAACAAGCCGGACTCACAAGTCGGGCAGAGCATGAGACCTTCATGAGGCTGAAGGCACCTCCGGGATCAATGTTGCCATTTTGTTGCCCCGGCAACGCAGAGCCACCATGCAAGATGCATTTTGTTTGCGGAGATGAAGTCTGAGGCGTCCATTCATCCAGCGATTCTTCACAGGATAAAACTGGATGTTGTGAGGAGGATGAAGATGATGACGAAGATGAGCGCTTCAGTAACAGCTGCACAACATCTGATGGTCCCGTTTGACACCATCTTCACTTTTATGGATCAAAGATGAATTCCCTTTGTTGTTCAGAGGCTCAGCTGTAAAAAGCTGCTGCTGCCGAGAGGAAAACGACTGGAAACATACAATTAACAATTAACATACAATTAACAATTAACATACAATTAACAATTAACATACAATTAATATAAACATAGATTTAAACATGTGTGAGCTCACACACACACACACACACTCACACACACACACACACACACACACACAATACACACACACTCACACACGTTTGAAACGTCTGTTTACCTTATTTTCTGTGGCGCATCGATATTTTTCCTCATGAAAGAGTTCACGGCAGCAGAACACCAGCTCGGACCCTCTGAGCTCCTCCTTTAATCTGAATTCTGATATTTTATTAATTAAACGGCGGCCTCGACTTTATTCGTTCGTTTCACTTCTCACATCACAGAAAATAAATTTGCCCGTTTCACTCGTCTCATTTATTAGTATTTGGGCGGAAGGTTGATATTAAGAGCGGCTGAAATCGTTTTCACAGCAACAACAATCCATCATTCTCACCTTTAATGTCCCAACTTTTATATTCTTTTTAATTAAAAGTGGTAAATGAGAATAAACAAGGAGCCAGATGAGTGCTCACAAACATCACTTTTATTTTACGCACACATGCAGCTTATTCCCATTTATTTACACAATCTGAACTCTTGCAGCAGGTGAATAAAGTGCGTCGTGTCTTCAGCGGAGCCTCCGCCCGCCTGCAGCGCCCCCTGTGTCCGGCTGCAGTAACTGCATGTTATCCTTCCTACATGGGCTGGAGGGACGGTGGCGCCACTCACGGTCTAAAGCTTGTTGGATAAAACCACATGACTCTACATGTTTGAAAAGTGCAAAGCAAAGTTCCACAAAGACACTGAGGTTGTCACGGGGGGGAGGAAGAGGAGGCTCATCTTCACCAGGGACCTCAGAAGACCCAGCTTGGTTTCTACGCCCCCTGGTGGACACATGTTCAACTACAAGCGTGACTGAGAAGCTGCTCAGGATGTTTTTCAGCTTCAGGGCAAAATAAAGAAAGATTTCACTCCTGCTGCTCAATCGTGACGTGAACACGGATGTGTGCACGTGAACACGGATGTGCGCACGTGAACACGGATGTGTGCACGTCAGGCGCTCTGATGAAAGCTTCAGCAGCCTCTTCTCTTCTACCATGAAGGGAGTAAATGACGTGGCCGCTCACATACATGAACACAAACACGTGTCAGCCGTGTGCCGCTGCTACAGTCAATGATGAGGAGAGACGTGCACGCACCCACGCACCCCGCTCTGGGACCACACCTTCCTGCTCCTGTAGGTGGCGCTCTCTCTCAGACGGCGTTCACTTGCTGGGCTGAAGGTACTGTTGAGTGAACATGTTCAGCTCACTGTCCAGCCAGCCGGCCTTGTTCCTGACAACACACACACACACACACACTTCAAACACGGGCTGAGCGCTGCCCTGGGGGGGTGGGTGTGTGTGGGTGTGTGTGTGGGCGCGTGTGTGTGTGTGGGCGCGTGTGTGTGTGTGTGTGGGCGCGTGTGTGTGTGGGCGCGTGTGTGTGTGTGTGTGGGCGCGTGTGTGTGTGGGCGCGTGTGTGTGTGTGTGTGGGCGTGTGTGTGTGTGGGCGCGTGTGTGTGTGGGGCGCGTGTGTGTGTGTGGGGCGTGTGTGTGTGTGTGGGCGTTACCGCAGCAGCTTGGCTTTGCTCTGCAGGTTGTCCAGCAGCTCGATCTTCTTGTTCATGTCCGTGATCTCGTCCTCCAGGTTCTGCCGGGTGACGTCCACCTGCTGGCACAGCTGAGCGAACATTCCCGCCAACTCCCTGATGAGCACAAACGGGACAAACTCAACGGGTTCCATCCTGGGAACGTTCCTCCCAGCTGGTGAGCAGCTCACTTACTGCTGGACTAGGTGGCTGCAGTTGGAGCCGGTGTAGCTGACGATGAGCTGCAGCTTCTCACTGGCGTAGTCCACGAACTGCCTCTTGAAGGCCCTCTCCTTGGCCCTGGTGGTCCAGGTGAGCCGCTCGTACACGTACAGGAAGCCCGTAGAGGGCCAAAAGACAGAGCGATCAGACGCCAGCCCACCGCCTTCCAGATCTGCACACAGCAAACATCTCAAGACTGGAGCAGGGGCTCCTGGTCCTGGACCTGGTCCTGGACCAGAGTCCTTCACTGAATAAAGCTGCCATCCCTCATCATCCCTCCATCATCCAGAAAAGAGACACATCAAAACACATCTGATCTACAAGTGAGGATATGAGTTAGTGTGAGTGCATGTGTGTGTGTGGTGTGTGTGTGTGCATGTGTGTGTGCACGTGTGTGTGTGTGTGTGTGTGTGTGTGTGTGTGTGTGTGTGTGTGTGTGTGTGTGTGTGTGTGTGCGTGTGCGCTCACCACGCCTCCAACCACGAGGACTCCCATGGAGGTACGGGATGTGAGCGAGGCCAGACCGGTCACCATGGAGACCATGAGCTCCTCCTGGGTGACGGAGCTCTGTGGGAATGGAGGCATGCTGGTGCTGACGGGGGTCAGGGCCAGGGACCGGGGCACCTGCGGGGGGGGGGGGGGGGGGGGGGGGGGGCACAGCTCCAGTGTCAGACAGGAAATGACCTCATCACACAGACCCGCTGACGCACCCACACACCAAGATCTCACCTGGTCGCTGTAGCCCATGAGAGCTCGGCGAGTGTTCTTGGGCCCCAGGAAGCGGTTGACCAGCATGGTCCAGCCCAGGGAGAAGTGGAAGCCGATGTCCTCCTGGAAGTCGCTGCACAGCTTGTCGCAGGCCAGGTCGTAGCTGAGGCTGAAGCACTGGCGAGGGACCAGCTTGTCCACCTGCTCGCGCACTGGATGTGGCAGCAGAGGCTTCAGACCCTCTAAAGATGGAGCCAAACAACAGGAACCCTGTCAGGAACACTGAGCTCCTCGCTAACGTCCATACCCACCTGCAGAGTCTGGGTTTGGATCAGGACCTTCATGTGGACAGAGAGGAGCCGGGCGAGTCTTACCGATCATGTCGCTTTGTGTGGCCTGCAGAGAACTGGTGATGGAGGTGGAGCACCTCTCCGACATGTTCTTGCCCAGCCCCTCCTCCACGTGCCGGTGGAGCTCCTAAAAGGAGGAACCATGGTGGTAGAAGGCTGGTCAGGGGGTCATTTCTGACAGCTGACCCACAGTAACTGGCTAACTTCTGCATACGCTCAGACTTTAGTGATGAAGAACTGTCATGTGGGTTTGATGTTCTAGTGCAGAACCCAACAGGCAGTCCAGACGGTTGTTGGAGGAGGCCCTGGGACACTGAGGAGCCTTGCTAATAATACCTGTTAATCCTCCGGTCAGCTGTGGCTCCAGCTACTGACCTGCTGGGTTTGGAGCTCAGGCTGTTCTGAGCTTTGCCACAGGTGCTAATCCAGGGAGGGTTTCTGGCTGTGCTCCATATCAGAGGCTCCAAAGTTCAACAAGAACGTGATGGCCCAACAGTTCTTACACAACACAGGATAAAGGTGGAGCTCTGTCCTGTATTTGGTCCTGCTGTGTGTCCAACACTGGCTCCAGTCTGAACCGAGGACCTCGCTCCAGAAGACCTGGAGGCCTCCAGGCTGAGCCGCTATGTGTGATGAGGACACCGAGAACCCTGGAGACGAGGGCAAACTTACGTTCTTGTAGACTTTGAGCACCACAGATGATGGGTGTGAAATTCCATGTGGAAGTCATCCACCAGCCACATTGAGCTTCCTGATCTCCTCCGCCCATGGCGTTGGACACCTGAGACACCAGCCAAGCAGACGGGTCGTTAGCTCATCTGGGAAAAGCTCGTCTGTGGCCCCTGAAGCTCAGGTTCACCTCTTTCTCCACTTCCTCTGTGATCTTCCTGATCTTGGCCTTGCACTCCACCGTCAACAGGTCCAACTGCTTGTCTATGAACTCCAGGCGGTCCTGGCGCTCCTCCTTGGTCTCGTGACAGTAGAGTCTGGAAAACCACAGAGTTCAGAGGAGGCTCATCGCCCCTCTACGCCCGTCCTGCCCCTCTACGCCCGTCCTGCCCTCTACGCCCGTCCTGCCCCTCTACGCCCGTCCTGCCCTCTACGCCCGTCCTGCCCCTCTACGCGCCCGTCCGGCCCTCTACGCCCGTCCTGCCCTCTAAGCGCCCGTCCGGCCCTCTACGCGCCCGTCCTGCCCTCTACGCGCCCGTCCTGCCCCTCTACGCGCCCGTCCTGCCCCTCTACGCGCCCGTCCTGCCCCTCTACGCGCCCGTCCTGCCCCTCTACTCGCCCGTCCTGCCCCTCTACGCGCCCGTCCTGCCCTCTACGCGCCCGTCCTGCCCTCTACGCGCCCGTCCTGCCCTCTACGCGCCCGTCCTGCCCCTCTACGCGCCCGTCCTGCCCTCTACTCGCCCGTCCTGCCCCTCTACGCGCCCGTCCTGCCCTCTACTCGCCCGTCCTGCCCCTCTAAGCGCCCGTCCTGCCCCTCTAAGCGCCCGTCCGGCCCCTCTACGCGCCCGTCCTGCCCTCTACGCGCCCGTCCTGCCCTCTACGAGCCCGTCCTGCCCTCTACGCGCCGTCCTGCCCTCTACGAGCCCGTCCTGCCCTCTACGCGCCCGTCCGCCCGTCCTGCCCTCTACGCGGCCCCTCTACGCGCCCGTCCTGCCCTCTACGCGCCCGTCCTGCCCCTCTACGCGCCCGTCCGGCCCCTCTAAGCGCCCGTCCGGCCCCTCTAAGCGCCCGTCCGGCCCCTCTAAGCGCCCGTCCGGCCCCTCTAAGCGCCCGTCCGGCCCCTCTACGCGCCCGTCCGGCCCCTCTAAGCGCCCGTCCGGCCCCTCTAAGCGCCCGTCCTGCCCCTCTACGCGCCCGTCCGGCCCCTCTACGCGCCCGTCCGCCCCTCTACGCGCCCGTCCGCCCCTCTACTCGCCCGTCTTGCCCTCTCACCTCTGCTCCTGTGCTGCGATGTGGACCGAGTCCATGATGTGGCGCAGGGCTTCAGAGATCTGCTTGGCTCTCACGGTGTGCTGCTCAAACTTGGTCTTCACGGCCGACTGAGAGATGCATTCCTGCAAGCAGCAGCTCCGTGAGTCCGCTGGCCCGACCCGGCCCGGCCCCAGACCCGGCCCACAGGGTGACATTTTCTTACCTCAAACCGTCTCTCAAAGTTCTGGAATTCAAACATTCTGGCTTGAAAGCCTTCAGCCAGAGCTCCACCTGAAAGCAGACGGCAGGACAGGTGATGCTCCTCCTCTGTGGAGCCTTTAAACCGGACCTTCTGAGCCCGGCATGGTTCTGGCATGCTCACCTCCTTCAGGCATTCCCTGAGCTTTCTGCACACGGGCCTGAAGAACTTCTTTGGCAGACACGAAAAAAATGCGATCGCCGGCCTGAGCCCGGTCCACCACGCCCAGCTCGTCCACCAGGAAGTTGGAGCATCGGTCCATGTGCTGCCGACGGACCTGACACAGCAACCACAGCCCGTTCGCAGACGTTGGGTCAAAGGTTCCGAGGTCAAAGGTGCTGCACACTCACCTCCTCCATGTACTCGGGCTCTGAGGCCGAGGCGTCCCAGCGGTTGTTGAGGATGAAGATGTTGGGGCTGGAGAGCCGCTCGTTGACCTTGTGGAAAAAGGACTTTTCCTGGACAGACAGGGTGCGACAGTCAAACCTTTCCCCCAGCGCACGAGCGCAGCCGGGCTGCCGGGCTCACCGTCTGCATCAGCGTGGACTCCGAGTTGGCCACCAGAACAAAGACATCAGCATCCAGGCAGAAGTTGTCGATCCAGCTGTCCAGTTCTGTGGTGACGTCGATTCCTGGGCTGCAGGAGGAAACACACACGCTGGTGACACCAGGAAACAAACGGGGCATTTGTTGATTTGGATCGCGGCTCGGACCTGTCCACCAGAACCAGATCATCCCTGAGCAGGGCACACTTGGCTTTAGGCCACATGACACAGACCAGACTGCCGGCGTCCAGGTCCTCGTCCTGATGGAGAGCATGAGCCAGCTGGTTGACGGTCTGCAAACACACACAAACACACAACAGGAGTGGAGGATGGAGGACCCGTCCCTGTCCCTGTCCCCTTAGGTCCATCTTCTCTGGGAGCCCAGAGGAGCCGGGCTGAACCGTGAGCTACAGAAGCATGTGACCAACACCTTGATGCTCTTCCTCTCCTCGGAGCCTTCTGTGAGGATGAAGGCCTCGTTGCCGTCGGTGCCCTCCACCCTCAGGAAGCAGTTGGTAGTGTGTCCGATCCCGGACGGCAGAACCTTGTCACACAGCATCGCGTTGATCACCGAGCTCTTCCCATTGCTCGTCCTACAGAACAAATGTGGGACCGTCTCAGAACATTTGAGCACAAGTCCTCCCCACAATGAGGACACTGAGGACAGAGACAGCAGGAAGTCAATGGAATTGACGGTCGTACCTCCCAAAGAAGACCACCTTCATATGCCTGCGGGCCAGAACCTCTCCGATCCCAGCAACCTTGGCCAGGTAGCCACAGACCTCCTGAACCTGCTCCTCTGTGGTGACCGGGTCCAGCTCGTCATTCTTGTGAGTATCTGGTATGTAAAGATCCTTTCTGAGTGTCTGGAGCTTTTGGAACAGATCTTCATGGCAGTCTGCCTGGTGAGATGTTCTCTTATTAATGGAACTGAGAAACGTCACCTTCCAGGAAGGAGGCGCTCTCCTTGATGTAGCCGCTCAGCTGTTCAAAGATCCCGTTGATTTTCTTCTTTGCAGTGACGAAATGCTTGAGTGGCGACGCGTTCACCTCCGCCATCAGTCTCTTATCCTTCTTTCCGTGGAGTGCGTTGGTATTGGGTCGAGAGAACACCAGAGACATGGCACTGGGCAGAGGAATGAGACGCTCCAATAAAGTGATCACCCTCTTAAAGGTGAAGTTAGGGCACAAAGTGTTGACGGTAACTGACAGCGGTCAGATTTATGGAAAAGTTAACATTTCATTTTATTAAGTTGCTTCTGTCCAGCAGACGTGTGTGTATGTGTGTTTTCTGCTATTAGAGTGCATAATCATCTTATTCTTAATTTAGTGCCGTTTTATTGTAACGACATGAAATGCTCTAAAATGCTGAATGCGAGCTGGGGGACACTGAGCCAACAAACGAGCCTCTTTTCAACTCGTGTGGACAGAAAAGCTCATCAACATGCTAAATTTTCCTCACAAGGATGAGACAAAAGCTGGGTTTTATTTAAGTTACTCACCGTGAATGGGGGTCTTTCCTCACAAATGATCCTTTTGCATCTTGATCGGGTTGTAGAAATACCTGAACCGACTGATCCAACCTTGCTATGCTGCTAACTATGCTAAGCTAAGGGGCGTCACGGAGTTCAAGCGATGGCGAATGTCATTAAATTTGATTTCAGCCGTAATTCCGATCGCATAGACTCGGTCAGAATCACAAACGACGTCCAAAATCTATTATTGACCTTGGATTTAATAGTCCAAGTTTGGACGGACCGACTCTGGGCTGGAAAGGACCCGCTCGCGTCGACAGCACCGACCTTACCAGGTAGGCAAGTATCGCGATAACATCTCGCAGTGCACCGGCGTAAATCCTCCGTCAGGAAACAACAGTATCCAACACAAAAAGCGACCCCTCTTCTTCTTCTTCTGTTTTTGTGGCGTCACCAACCGCTCGCGGGTGCAGTACCGCCACCTCCTGGACTGGAGGATCCTCGGGCCTAAATCTGACCACGAGGCCCCGTTACTTCTAAAAATCGCCCTAAATACAACATCCTCTGAATTTCTCCCCGATAACTCTGTAAAATGGTATCTTGTTTCTTTTGAGCATTTGTTGGGACAGTGGAGGACATGTTCCCCACCGTCCACGCCTTCTTAACGGTGCTTTACTATAAGTTACTTCTGATCTCTTTAATTCTTCTCTGGTTTCTAAATAATAATTCAACCTTTCTTTAATCGTGTCTCCATAGAATTGTCTTCAGATGTTGGAGCTTTTGGGCTCTGGCAGACTTGGCTCTTCTACTTTAAACACTACATTATCTAAACTGCAGAAGTGATTTCATCTTTTCCTGGAGTGGTTTTTCCAGCTTTCCTGAACACATTTATAGTTTTGATTATGATTATAGTTAATTACTCTCTTAATTACTCCAGACCTCCAACGCCACCATCTGTGGACGCCTTACACCTTGGCTGTCAGTCTTCTATCACTCCATATGTACATTATGGTATGTATGGGCTGCTGCTGACCCGCCTGCATTCTATCCCAGAATAACCATCTTCAGAAATGCTGCTGCCTCCACAAACGTTTTGATCGCTCCTCTTCTGGTCTGACATGTGGAACCACACCCTCTATGGTTCCGGCCCCCCGTCTCCATCCAGGTGCTCCCCCCACACCTGTGCTGCAGCGATGTGGTCGTACCTTTGTGACACCCCCAGAGGTGCGACGCCACGTTTGGGTTTGTGGACACGTCCAGTCATCGGGGGGGGGAGCGTCCCGCGGCCGTTACCCTCGCCGTCCTGATGCCTGGACGTGTCCCAGGACAAAGCAGCTTGGACACAGTGGAAAACTAAATCATTTATTTTGTATTATCTTTTACCCAGACAATCAGAAAAATGACAATTCTTCCTCTAATCTATGAAGTGATGATACAAACACAAAAACTCCTCTAAGAGAAAGGGGGGGAAAGCTGCAGCTGTAGTGGTTCTGAGCCGACCCAGATGCAGACAAACGTCAGTACTGACCCACTGTAGTGACCAAATAAGCCCAGATTTCTGCTCGTCACCTTCTGTCTCTACATTCAGTCTGGAATGACTCCACGTGAAGTTTAACCTTCAGCTGCAGCTGTTGTGGTGAAGAGGCCAATAATAGAGCAGCGTCAGCTAGCAAAGGCTCCGGAACCGGAACCGGAACCAGAACCGGTCCAACGTGTCAGCACTTCCTGGGCAATTCCCATTGAAGGATGTGTAAATGGAGAGCGGAGGAGACTGAACCGACGTCCCATTCCAGACCGAAGAGGCAGAGCCGATATGTACACGCGGGATTCTGTTCTGAGCTTACAGTAAAAAACTACGGGACTACAAAGTACATGTGCTTCTTCTGACAAAAATAAAACTCTACACAGACATTTCTGCAGTTAGATCGACAGTCTCCTGTCTCTTCTGAGGTAGTAAGTAAGTAAAAACACCATTAAAGGCAAGAATAAAGAACAATACACCACTGAGATATGTGTGTACCTGGTCCTTCAAAGTTGAACTCAACAGTGGTAAAAACTGCCTAATTACACGTTAAAACTATGTCTAATTATTTCTCTTTTGCAGAAAGATATATGTCAAAGTAGAGGTAGAAAGTTTGAATTATAATGCCAATATCTGATGCTAAATAAAGAGTTTAGATTCATAAAAAAAATCTACTTTTATACTTTCAAACTAATGGCACAAATAGGAGCCAAAAATAACTACAAGTAAATAGAAATGAAAGAAAAAGCCACGATTCTACGTGGTTGGAGGAACAGATCAAATGTGGTTAAGTGCTTCAACCCTGTCGAGAGGTCAGACACTCTTCAGAGGCTCGGCAGTAGCATTTAAGACATTGGTGCAACACTCTGGAGCTTGGATCCAGCATCAGACGGTGGCGTGAGGCGGAAGCGGTCGCCCCCGACCAGCCAGCTGTCGTCCTTCAGTCCCCATAGACGCGTCCACGTGTCCTTCGTCTGTCCACTGCAGCGGAGGCCTCTATCAAACATTATTACTCCCCAGCTCTACGTTTCCTGAGATGCTTACAGCAGAGAGGAGGCCAGAGTGTGTGTGTGTGTGTGTGTGTGTGTGTGTGTGTGTGTGAGGGGGGGTGGAACCTGTTGTGTCACCCGGCGCCACATCGTCTCAGGACCGGCGGCAGCGCAGCGTCTCGTGTCCTCAAGTGCTCTGGAAAGGTTGGAATTATGAAGCTTCCTGTTGTTGCTAAGGTCAGGAAGAGCAGAAACAGAGAGGTCCTGGTGGATCAGGGGGATCAGGTGGACCGGGGGGATCTGGTGGATCAGGTGGACCGGGGGGATCTGGTGGACCGGGGGGATCAGGTGGACCAGGTGGATCAGGGGGATCTGGTGGACCAGGTGGAACGGGGGGGATCAGGTGGACCAGGTGGACCGGGGGGATCAGGTGGACCAGGTGGATCTGGTGGACCGGGGGGATCAGGTGGACCAGGTGGACCAGGGGGATCTGGTGGATCAGGGGGATCTGGTGAACCAGGTGGACCGGGGGGGATCAGGTGGACCAGGTGGATCTGGTGGATCAGGGGGATCTGGTGGACCAGGTGGAACGGGGGGGATCAGGTGGACCAGGTGGACCGGGGGGATCAGGTGGACCGGGGGGATCAGGTGGACCAGGTGGACCAGGGGGATCTGGTGGATCAGGGGGATCTGGTGAACCAGATGGACCGGGGGGATCAGGTGGAACAGGTGGACCAGGGGGATCTGGTGGATCAGGGGGATCTGGTGGACCAGGTGGAACGGGGGGGATCAGGTGGACCAGGTGGACCGGGGGGATCAGGTGGACCAGGGGGATCAGGTGGACCAGGGGGATCTGGTGGATCAGGGGGATCTGGTAGCAACGCTCACCATACCGCAAAGTGCTTTATGTGTTCCTTATAGTGAGGACAGAAAAGGTTCTGGTTCTGGTTCTCTCAGCTTATCTGGGGACTTCCTCAGAGCTTCAGGTGCTTCATGTTGCAGGAACCAGTTGCAGGTGTTGGATGGAGGCTCCTCCTGAAGACCATCCCATCATCACCAAGCCTGAAGTAAAGCTTCCGTCTGGACACCTGAGCAGCTCTGAGGTCAGTAGCCTGGCCGGGGGGGCGGGGGGGGGGGGGGGGAGCTGGTTCCACTGGCGACACATGATCCAGTGGAACATGAAGTCCCATCACGCCTGAACGGTTTAAAATCCTAATTAAAATAAAACCTAAGTGCCTTTTCAACTATTAATGCTAATAAAAGAGGAAAAACTACCTGCTGGCTGGAAACTGCAGCTCAAATCAGGAACGCTAAAATCTCAACAGCTGCTGAAACTGAGAACTTTGCTAAACTTCACTGATGTTCCCGGGGGGGGGGGGGGGGGGGGGGCAGCTTCGCCGCCGCCGCCCTCAGCAGACGCCGCGGCCTCCTCACGGCCGCCGTCGGTGCTCATCGTATGGAGACCGAGTCAGTTTCAGGTTAATGCACGCGTGATGCGTTCAAAGACTCCTGTAACAGTCAACACCAAACTCCTGGGGGGGGGGGGGGGGGGGGGGGGGGGGGGCTCAAGTGCATGGACTGAAGAGGATTTCTCCCATTTGGTTGCAATGACATCTGCATTTGCTTCAAAAGGGTCACGCTTGCTAATTAAATAATGAGGTAATATCGATGAGGTGATGTGTTGTGTTCATAGAAATAACTAGCTTAGCATCGTTAGCACTGGCGCTACGCGCGGGAGTGAGAAGAAGAAGAGCGCATCTCTTCATCACTGCTGAAAGGCCTGGGTAGTAGTGAGGTTAGAGCGCTGGAGCTGCTCATCGCAGGGCTGTTGTACGACTGAGGTAGCTGGCTGTGGTGTTGGCCCCCGGGGCCCTGGGCCACATGAGCCTGGGGGGCTGAAGAAAGGGAAAGGGCCCTGGAGGCTGGGAGGACAGCCCGGTGGAGGGGGATGGAGATGAACTGCTGGTGGTCGCAGGGGGGTAGCTCATCACCAACCCACCCATCCCCATTGTGGGGGCTGTAGGGGGGCAGGCTGAAGGGCAAGATCCCAGCAGGGGCCCCAGGTCCATGTTCGTGGTGCAGGACAGCTCAGCGGAGGCGATTCGCAGGACTCCTGGACAGCAGGTGGGGGTCGCCGCTGCCCCCCACCCCTTCACCCAGCACTTCACGCTGGGGGGAGGCAGAGGACGAGGCAGAGGAGTTGGCCGCACTCAGGTGAGGTGGGGGGGGCGCTCTGCAGGTCCAGCAGGAAACTGTCCACTTCAGCACGTGGGTATGAGGTAGATCCATGCTGGTACCGGCTCACGTTGCTGTAGGGCTGCGGCGCCTGCGGCTGCTGCGGCGTCCCGGGGGGCTGCAGGTGGTGGTGGTGGGACTGGGGGGTCATGTGGCGCCCCACGCTCATGCTGGGGGCCAGGGAGCCCTGCATGAGGCCGTGAGGGGGGGCCCAGTCCAGGGACCGGGTTGGCCATGGGTAGGAGTTGTACATGTCCCTGGAGTAGGGTGTCCATCGTGTCCCTTGGGGACCGTGCTAATGTCCGCGTTAACGGGACTAGGCTCCTCCTTCACTGGGCACTGGGGGGCGGGGGCAGGGGCGGCGGCAGCCATGGGCGTGCAGGGGGGCATCAGCCCCGCCTCCTGGGCGTGGCTCTTCTTCAGGTGACGGGTCAGGTGATCCCTGCGGCCGAAGCGCTGCGCGCAGCGCGGGCACAGGAAGTCCCGGCGGCCCCGTGTGCACGACGGCGTGGCGCCTCACGTCCTTGCGAGTATAAAAACGGCGGGTCGCACCTCTCACACGAGTACTTGCGCTCTCTCACGGGCACGGCGGCGTTGGCGCCCACCTCGGACGGCGGCGGTCGGTCGATGTGGCTGCCGAGGTGCTCCAGCAGCGATGGCGCCCCCTCTGGACAGGGCACGGCGGCGCCGCCCCCGTGGGCCGCCACCACGTGGCGCCTGTAGCCCAGCTGGGTGTTGTACTGCTTCCCACACTCCTGGCAGTGGAAGAGCTGGCGGCTGGGGGGGGGGGGCCGTCCTGCAGCTGGCTCTTCAGATGGTCCTGCTGGTGGAACATGGCGGGACAGACGGAACAGCGGCGGCTCTACCGCCACACGGGGACACGGGCCAAGAGCCTGAGCAGACACAGACAAGACTCATGAGGATCCTCCCGACCATCAGAACACCCGGGGCTCGTTAGCGTGCTCCAAGGACGTCCAAGTGCTGCTCGTTGACGGTGTGGCGGGCTTTTGTGGCGATGACTGGCGGCCTGTGCTGCCCGACTGAGGCAGCCTGTGTCCAGCTCTGGGTCCGGGCGACAGCAGCTGCCATAGCAACCCCGAAAGGGCTGCGGAGACGAGGAGCTTGGGAAGCTCTGACTGGATCTGTGTGTCCCTGAGAAGAGCTCTGTGTGGGCTCGGGTCGGCGTCAGTATTCAGCAGTCACAGAGGAAGCGGGTCAGAACCTCCGCAGACCTGCAGGACAGAAACACAGTCAGCCAGGAAGGTCCGAACAGACCCGGGGCTTCATCCAGGTCTTCTGAAGCCAGGAGGAAGAAACGAGAGGAAAACACAGCTGGAGCTCATCTGCTGACAGTTGTTAACGTTTATTATAACGATTATTATAACGTTTATTATAACGTTTATTATAACGTTTATTATAACGATTATTATAACGTTTATTATAACGTTTATTATAACAATTATTTATTTATCGGGAAGTCTTGGTCATGTAAAGCAGCTGGAGCTGATCTGGGTCAGACCGGGTCTGATGGAGGACCAGACCGGGTCTGATGGAGGACCAGACCGGCTCAGACCGGGTCTGATGGAGGACCAGACCGGGTCAGACTGAGTCTGATGGAGGACCAGACCAGATCAGACCCGGTCTGACCAGGTCTGATGGAGGTCCAGACCCAGGTCAGACCGGGTCTGGTGGGGGACCAGACATTTGTCTAGGTTCTACAATCCCTGTAGGAATGAATCCTTGATGCAGCTTCATTTTCATTCAGGGGGGGTTCGTGAATTAGGCGGCTCCGACGGAGAAGCGGAGCCCAGGCTGCTGCGGGGCCCGGGGCCGGGGGCCGGGCCCGGGGCTGCAGTGCCATCTTGTGGGTCCTCAGCATGGAGCCCAGTTTAGAAGTTGACGGTTTCGGACACTTTGGGTCACTTCAGGGGTCGCATCTAAAGCCGGGCAGTAACGCGCAGCCTGGGCGCCTCCGGGCGGACTGTAGCCGCCTGGGGGGCTGCGGCAGCGGGACGGGGGTCGCGTCCACACCGGGGCTAAGTTTCTCTGCTAGCCGAGCGGAGCGCACAAAAGTCGGCGGCGGAGGCGAAGCTGGCCGTGTTGCTGGGCCGGTTGCGGTGGTGCTGCCCCGCTTTCCGACCGCACGACGGCGTGAACGGAGGCTGCAGCGAGTGTGCGTGAACTTTGCGGGTCTGTGCGCCGCCTTAAAAGCGCAAAAAACAAAAGATGTGGCTCCGCGGAGTTGGACCGGAGTTGCGGCTAACTCCGCAAATGTTCCCCAACTGGCTCAAACTCCGGCCCGGCCTCACCCACACCGAACACACGCTACTCACCGAGTGGGCCTCGCACCAAGTCCCCGTCCAGCCTCGGTTCCGGGTCCAGATGGACATTTTTGGAAGAGTTGAGCGGTGTTTGTCTCAGTCCGGGCCGGACTGGTGGCGCCGCGCTGGGAGCCATGCATTCTGGGAGAGTGACGTCACCGCCAGTGGAAGCTCCCCAAAACCAGTTGACTTTCAGCCGCCTGGACTGGCCCGAGTGTTCGGGTCCGGTTCCGCCCAGAGGTCACCCGTCTTTGAATAAATGTTCATTTCTAAAGCCTGGCCAGAACCTTCAAAGCTGACTTGGTTCTAACCAGAACCAGTAGAGAACCAGTAGGAGAACCTATAGTAGAACCAGTAAGAGAACCTGTAGTAGAACCAGTGGGAGAACCTGTAGTAGAACCAGTAGGAGAACCTGTAGTAGAACCAGTAGGAGAACCTACAGTAGAACCAGTGGGAGAACCTGTAGTAGAACCAGTGGGAGAACCTGTAGTAGAACCTATAGTAGAACCAGTGGGAGAACCTGTAGTAGAACCAGTAGTAGAACCAGTGGGAGAACCTGTAGTAGAACCTATAGTAGAACCAGTGGGAGAACCTGTAGTAGAACCAGTAGGAGAACCTATAGTAGAACCAGTGGGAGAACCTGTAGTAGAACCAGTAGGAGAACCTATAGTAGAACCAGTGGGAGAACCTGTAGTAGAACCAGTAGTAGAACCAGTGGGAGAACCTGTAGTAGAACCAGTAGGAGAACCTGTAGTAGAACCTATAGTAGAACCAGTGGGAGAACCTGTAGTAGAACCAGTAGGAGAACCTACAGTAGAACCAGTGGGAGAACCTGTAGTAGAACCAGTGGGAGAACCTGTAGTAGAACCTATAGTAGAACCAGTGGGAGAACCTGTAGTAGAACCAGTAGTAGAACCAGTAGGAGAACCTACAGTAGAACCAGTGGGAGAACCTGTAGTAGAACCAGTAGTAGAACCAGTGGGAGAACCTGTAGTAGAACCAGTAGGAGAACCTGTAGTAGAACCTATAGGAGAACCAGTGGGAGAACCTGTAGTAGAACCAGTAGGAGAACCTATAGTAGAACCAGTGGGAGAACCTGTAGTACAACCAGTAGGAGAACCTATAGTAGAACCAGTGGGAGAACCTGTAGTAGAACCAGTAGGAGAACCTATAGTAGAACCAGTGGGAGAACCTGTAGTAGAACCAGTAGTAGAACCAGTAGGAGAACCTATAGTAGAACCAGTAGTAGAACCTATAGTAGAACCAGTGGGAGAACCAGCAGGAGAACCCGTAAGAGAACCTGTAGTAGAACCAGTGGGAGAACCTGTAGTAGAACCAGCAGGAGAACCCGTGGCTACGTGGGTTCTGGCTCGCTGTCCTCAGCAGGACCGGCTGCGTGAGCAGACACACCTGAGGTGTCTTTGGACCTGGATGGAACCCAAAGAGAAAAGCCCCTGGAGCCGAGGAGCAGAACCCAGAACCTTCAGCAGCGTCTCGGCCGACGCCTCTGCAGGTTCTCTAGTAGAACGTCTGAGCTGGACGGGCTCGAAAAGCCCCGTCACACCTGGTTTGTATCGGTGACTCGCGCACAGGTGAGAAACCCAGGTGATCCAGGCGGGAGGGACGTGATCCCTCAGGCGCGTGTCCCTGAGCGTGGTCAGAAGGTGCGTGAGTCGCCTCCAACACCTCCCGCGTGGTCACGCACCGTCCCGGATGTTCCGCGAACCTCGCGCTGCTGGGAGGGGTCTCGTTCACCAGGCGGCTGTGATGCGCGTGTTCAGATGTTTGCGTTCCTGCGGAGGCGCTGACCTTTGACCCCCTCGTTGCGTTCCACGGAGGCTTGTCCTGCAGCAGCTCGGAGCCCCGCAGACCCGCGGTCCACACGCACGCACGCCCGGCGCGCAGCTCGTTGTACGGCGGAGAGGCCCCGCACCCCGCAGCCAGCACCGCAGCGACTCCGCCAGCCTCCCAGACCCGCCGGGAGCCCTTCGCCATTTCGCCCCACCGCCAGCGCGTCGAGGTCGCTTTGTAGAGGCTCCGCAGGCGAACGAGGACCGCAGCGCCGCCATGAAGGACAAGCAGAAGCGGAAGAAGGAGCGCACCTGGGCTGAAGCGGCTCGCATGGTAAACGCCGCCGATGGCTGCTCGTGATGCCTTCATGGGCTCGTGTGTTCAGGTGTGTTGTTGTGTTTGGGGATTCTGCTCACGACCGCCGTCCGCTCGGCTCTCGGCCGGTCACTGCGCCCGCTCCCGCGGAGCCCGCGAGCGGCTCGCGTTTCACAGAGTTCCCGGCGACAAGAGGCTGCTTTTGATATAAAGACGGGTCTGTTTTAGTTGGACGGAAAAGCCTACGCAGCAAGCTAACGCTGCCTAGCACGCTAACGTCCTCCTCGTAGCCTCAGCTCTTTGTTTGCTAGGCAGGAGGATAGCGAGCTTTAGGCTAAATATCGGGCCAACCGATGGTGTATTATGCTCCAGCGGCATGTTTATGTTCAATATATGATTGAGTTGTCGGTGAAATGTGGTCTAGATAACCGCACCACACTCCTTTAACACCAACGCCGCATAATTCCGGCTAATATTGTTGACCACAGCGCAAGCTAACATTAGCTTAGCCAGCAGCTAACGGTTGTTGTCTCCATCGATATTCACCACGGCCTGTGTGAGGAGACCCGGCCAGCCCCGGTGCTCCTGGCTCACGTCTCTGTCCTGATAGCCGAGCCACCACCATTGTTCCTTTTTTGAATTTGCCTTGAGTTACATGAAATGCTCAGTTAGCCAGCGGGATGGGGTGGGGGGGTCCGGGTAGATACCTGGAGCCGATAAATTAAGTCGCGGACAAGTGAAACCAGCGGAGATTTGGCCAGAATGGACGTGGACCTGGACGGCGAGTGTCCTGGCCCAGGTGTCCTGCTGCTCATGTGTCCTGGCCCAGGTGTCCTGCTGCTCATGTGTCCTGGCCCAGGTGTCCCGCTCATGTGTCCTGGCCCATGTGTCCTGGCCCAGGTGTCCCGCTCATGTGTCCTGACCCATGTGTCCTGGCCCAGGTGTCCCGCTCATGTGTCCTGGCCCAGGTGTCCCGCTCATGTGTCCTGACCCATGTGTCCTGGCCCAGGTGTCCTGGCCCATGTGTCCTGACCCATGTGTCCTGGCCCATGTGTCCCGCTCATGTGTCCTGGCCCATGTGTCCTGGCCCAGGTGTCCCGCTCATGTGTCCTGGCCCAGGTGTCCCGCCCATGTGTCCTGGCCCAGGTGTCCCGCTCATGTGTCCTGACCCATGTGTCCTGGCCCAGGTGTCCCGCTCATGTGTCCTGACCCATGTGTCCTGGCCCATGTGTCCTGGCCCAGGTGTCCCGCTCATGTGTCCTGACCCATGTGTCCTGGCCCAGGTGTCCCGCTCATGTGTCCTGGCCCAGGTGTCCCGCTCATGTGTCCTGACCCATGTGTCCTGGCCCAGGTGTCCCGCTCATGTGTCCTGACCCATGTGTCCTGGCCCATGTGTCCTGGCCCAGGTGTCCCGCTCATGTGTCCTGACCCATGTGTCCTGGCCCAGGTGTCCCGCTCATGTGTCCTGGCCCAGGTGTCCCGCTCATGTGTCCTGGCCCAGGTGTCCTGGCCCAGGTGTCCCGCTCATGTGTCCTGGCCCAGGTGTCCTGGCCCAGGTGTCCTGGCCCAGGTGTCCTGCTCATGTGTCCTGGCCCAGGTGTCCTGCTGCTCATGTGTCCTGGCCCAGGTGTCCTGCTGCTCATGTGTCCTGGCCCAGGTGTCCTGCTGCTCATGTGTCCTGGCCCAGGTGTCCCGCTCATGTGTCCTGGCCCATGTGTCCTGGCCCAGGTGTCCCGCTCATGTGTCCTGACCCATGTGTCCTGGCCCAGGTGTCCCGCTCATGTGTCCTGGCCCAGGTGTCCCGCTCATGTGTCCTGACCCATGTGTCCTGGCCCAGGTGTCCTGGCCCAGGTGTCCTGGCCCAGGTGTCCCGCTGCAGCCTGTTAGCAGACACGACTGACCGACGGCTGCAGGTTCGAGTCCCGAGCAGAAGCAGCAGGCGTCCAGCACCGTCTCACATGTGGGACCCTTCAGAGGGGAGGTCTAGTGAGGGAAATACTGAAGTTATAGGTTCTAAATAATGACCAAAAATATATTTAAACCTCCAGAGACGCAACAAATGACGTCTTTAAACGGTATAAACGAGAAAATCACAGTTTACGGCTGATTTGATATCAGTGGTTAAATATTTCTGCATTTTGGGAGGTTTTCAAAAAGAGCTGCGTTTCCATGACGACCAGAATAAAAAAATAAAATGGCTTGATGTAAACTCACCAGTCAGAAGTGTTGTGAGCTGAAAATCCCCAAACAAGCAGCTTAAAGACGTTTCGGTAGCGTTGAGATGAAAGAAGAAGAAGAAGAAGAAGAGATTTATGGGCTGTTTTCTCCTCCAGGTCCTGGAGAATTTCTCAGATGCTCCCATGACTCCCAAACAGATTCTGCACGTTATCCAGACCAAAGGGCTGAAGGAGATGAGGTCAGAGACACACACACACACACACACACACACACACACACACACACACACACACACACACAGTAGTGCTGTGGCCCAGGACTACCACCGTTTCCTGTTGGCTCTGAACTGAGGGGCTGCAGCAGCGTTGATCAGTGGTCTGCTGTGACCACGACCTCTGACCTCCAGACCAGATGAGTCACGCGGCGTGAAGAGCGCAGCAGAGCTGATCAGTCTGAGCTGCTCTTCAGTCCAGAGGAACCACTGCTGCTCACCAACATCTCACTGACTCTTGGTTTTGTCTGATCAGCTGTCAGACTCTTGTTCTTTCTCTCCTCATGACCGGCTGCTGCTGCACGGCTGCTGCGCCACACAGGAGGTAAGCTGGGACGCTGCTGGTCTGGTCTGACAGATCTGGGTTTGAGAGTTTATATCTGGTTTTGAGAGTTTATATCTTGTTTTGAGAGTTTATATCTTGTGCTGCCGAGCGGCTGTAAAGCTTTGGAAGCTGCAGTACCGCGGCCCACCAGCAGGGCCTGAGCGTCTGTGTGTGTCTGCAGTGGGACGGCTCCTCTGGCCTGCCTGGTCACCATGCTGCACTCTCAGGTCCGAGGAGATCGAGTCAAGAACAGCATCTTCTTCAAGCTGCCGGGACGGATGAGCCTGTTCACTCTGAAGGTACTGACCCGACTGTCCGAGCACGCCGACGGCTAATTACACTCGGGTACACCCAGGGTCCAGAACGCTGATCCAGGACGTCCTCCACCTGCTCTCTGTGCTCCTGGGTCAAGACAGAACCACCCGAACCAGTGACCATACCGCCATAACCAGTTGCATAGGAATAACTGATCCGTCTCGCTCTGCAGAAAAACGCTCTGCAGTGGACAAAGACGGCGCCGGAGCCGGAGACGCCAGCGGAGGCGACGGGCAGCAGCAGCACACCCGCGTCCAGCAGCAGCACCTCTGGGTCGGCGCCGCCGCCCGTGGCGCCCACCGAGGCGGCCGAGCAGGAGAGCTGCGACTCCAGCGAGACCACGGCCACGGCCAGTGGCGACAACGACGGTGTGTGTTAGCTGGTGTCAGAGGCAGCCCTGCGGGACGCCTGCGTGCAATAACCGCCTGTGTCCTTCCTCTGAAGCTTCGGTGGATGAGAGCTCGTCCAGCGCCTCCTGTTCCACGGAACCGCCGGCGCCCTGCAGCAGCCAGCCCCAGACCCGCCTCAGCAGGGCCGCGGGACAGCAGGGGCGCACAGAGACCCAGCACACCCAGACCAGACTGAGCCGCTCCAGACAGGTCAGCGTGCCAGCAGGGACCCCCCAGGGGGACTGTGGGGGCTCCAGCACTGTTCCGCCACTGTTTCTGAGCATGGACGTAACAAACCTGCTTCTGCTCTTCCAGTCAGGGAGACAGAGGAAGAAGGCCGTAATGATGCCCCGGGTTGTCCTCACCCCCCTTAAAGTCAACGGAGAACATGTCCCCCCAGGTACGCCGCCCCGCGGGGGCGTGGCCCATGAACGCCAGGAGGAGGAGAGTCACGCCTGTTTGTTCTGTGACAGGACCCATGAAGAGGAACCGTGGAGGGCTGGACGTGGACTTCGAGACGCCCGGTTCCATCCTGGTCAACACTAACATCCGAGCGCTCATCAACGTGCGCACCTTTGCTGCTTTTCCTCCACAGTCCCAGCAGCAGCTGCTGCAGCTGCTGCCCGAGGTGGACCGACAGGTAGGACCCCCACAGGCGGCTCGGTGCCGGTGTGTCTGCAGAACGGTTTTACCTTCAGTGACTCTGTCCTCACAGATCGGGCCTGATGGGATGGCCAGGCTGAGCAGCTCAGCCCTCAACAATGAGTTCTTCACCCACGCCTCCCAGAGCTGGAAGGAGAGGCTGGCGGAGGGTACGCTGCCCCGTCAGCCCAGAACCTCCGGAGCAGGTTCCATCCCTTTGTTTTGATCTGGGTAGACTTAACGGCTTTGATCTCTTTGATCTGTAGGTGAATTCACACACGAGATGCAGGTGCGCTTCCGACAAGAGATGGAGAAAGAGAAGAAAGTGGAAGTGTGGAAGGAGAAGTTTTTTGAGGAGTACCATGGACAGAAGTAAGTTGAGCTCCTCGGGGGGGGGCTCAGTCCACTCAGAATATTAGTGTAGGAGCGCCATTTGAGCGTTACCATGGTAACGGCGATGCACAGACAGACATGGGTGTGTTTGTGTGTAGATCGGGCCTGACCAAGGAGGAGTCTCTGAAACTGACCATGAGCGATGCCAGCGAAGTTTCCGCCACTGTTCTGGACAGCGAGGTGGGTGTGGTCAGGAGCGTCACCCCCAAGAGGCGCAGCGTGGGTCGACGGAGGAGAGACGGAAGGATGAGGAGACGCACGCGGGCCGACCTTCGCCGCAGGGCCCGCCGGAGCCGCTGCAAGGCCACCACCTCCACCCTGCAGGCCACGGAAGCAGCCGAGGCCGGCGCCACGTTGGAGATGTCCTCCGTGTCTGTGGGCTCGCCCACGGCCGACGGCACCGTGGTGCAGGGCGAGGTGGTGCTGCAGGCTGAGGACGGCGTGGAGATCCCGCCCGAGAGTGTCGGTGGGGAGCCAAAGGCCACGCCCACCCCGGAGCCAGTCACGGTGCCACCTCCCACCCCCACCCCTACTCCCACCCCGAGCCCAAGTCCCAGCCCCGCCTCCACCAGCGCCAACGAAGAGCAGGAAGTACCCGTTTGCCTGCTACCGGAGGAGGCCACGCCCATATTGGCTTCAACATCCTCCCCGTCCTCCTCCTCCTCCTCCTCTTCATCTACATCTTCACCTGCATCCTCGCCCTCCTCGCCCTCTGACAGACAGGGAGCGTTTGCCACGGGCCTGGACTCCTCTTCATCCTCCTCCGCGTCCTCCAGTGTGGCGGTCGCGGTCGATCCCTTGGACGACGCCGCTTCTGTGGCCACCTCCATCACTGGCGGAACGGCCACCAGCAGCCGGGAGAGCAGCCCCTCCGCCAGCCCCGCCTCCACCCCTGCGCCCAGCTCTCAGCTCAAGGACCAGAAGAGGAGACCGGAGGAGTCCCAGACCTTCCCCGAAAAGAGGCCGCGGCTTGACGACCGTCAGTCCTTTCGTACCACAATTGACGGTGTCAGTTCAGAGAAGCCGCAGCCGACAACAGAAGAGCCCAGGGTGCCGCCGATCCGGGTGAGAAGCACGCGCTTGGTGAAATGTTGTTGTTAAAATGTCTAATCTAGCAGCAGATGGAACGTTCTTAGCTGCATCAGAGCTGCTGCGTTTGGAGCCTTTGTCCTCGGTTCTTACTTGTGCCTCATCAATGTCTCTCCTCTCTCTTCAGATTCAACTGTCCAGAATCAAACCTCCCTGGGTCAAAGGACACCCCACGTATCAGATCTGTCCCCGCATCGTGCCGCCGGGGGAGGGGTCGCGGCGGCCGGGGACGGGGGGCGCCCGCACACTGGCGGACATCAAAGCCCGCGCCCAGCAAGCCCGCGCCCAGCGCGAGGCCGCTGCTGCTGTTGCGGCCGCTGGAGACGGGCCACCACCGTCAGGGGTCCGGGTGCGGCCTGCTGCTGGGGTACCGGATAGCAGCAGTGGACGACGAGCACAAGAGCATCCGGGACCTATCGAGCCCGGAGGAGGAGGAGGAGGAGGAGGAGGAAGAAGGGGAGGTGGTCGGATGGAGGAGCAGGGATCGTCTTCGGACGCTAATTCGTCTGGAACACAACTACAGCGTCCCAATGTAGACCCAGAGCAACACTCGTCTCCCTCCCCATCCACCACCTCAACAACACTGTCCCTGGACCCCCCACGGACCCCCACGTCCCCTCTGGAGGAACCGGCTGAATGTTCAGAATCGGCTGGGGAAGTACAGGCAGCGTCCGCCAGCACTCAGACCTCCTCTGAAGGACTTGCAGACAAATCAACTGGCCCCATTTCTCCACGGCCCGACTCTCTGCCCGAGTCTACCCAAAAGCCCCCCCCTGAGGGGACCGAGCGCGTGTCTGGGAAGCCCCCACTGGTTCCCACCTCCATCCCTGATTCCCTTCCCAGGTTCGGGGCTCAGGGCGTTGATGTTATTCATACCCTGGCCTGTCAGAGCAAAGATCAAGTCCTGGAGAAGGAGTCTGGCCTGGGCGGGGTCATCCAGCACAGCTCCCAGCATGTGGACCCCCAGGAGAAACCCCACGTGGGGCCACGCTCTTCACAACACTCTGCAGTGGACAAAGATGACGATGGAGGGACACACAGTGACTCCACTGAAACTGCTTCTGATTGTGAGAATGAAGGTCAGGAGGACCACCTGGACCAGGACTGGGGACCCCAGAGAAGCAACCAGAGAAGCGGCCAGTTGGTCATTTGCAGCCCCCCTCCTCATAACCAGCAGCCCGTCATCCAGGCCCACACGTCTGGTCGTCAGGGTCACAGTGTCATTCAGCCCTGTTTCCCCCAGTCCCAGGACCACCAGGCCCCTCCACAGGGGCTGAGGGACACCAACGTTGTGGTCAAGACAGAGCCTGGAGACGGGTGCAGGGTCTCCCGACACGCCGACGAGCCGATTCAAGTAGATCTGAAACCCAGAGGAGCGTCTGGTCCGGCCAGACCCGTGTCTACTGTGGAGGCCAACAACCCTCTGGTCACCCAGCTGCTGCAGGGTAGTCTGCCCCTGGAGAAGGTTCTGCCCCCACACTCTGCAAACAGGCTGGAGATCAGCCGCGTGCCGGGCCTCAGGCCCGCGGGCACCAGGACCGTGGCACCAAACCATCCCGATGCTTCGGCCCAGACCTCAAGTCCAGACCTGAGCAGCACATCTCCCACAGGCCGCCCGGAGATCCCAGCTGCAGCCCGGTATCAGACCCAGCAGCCCCCCGGGGCCGTGCCGGTCATCACGCCCCTCCCCCCCTTCTCCTCATCCTCCTCTTCATCGCCAGCATACAGAAACAAGTCAGAGCTGAACTCTCAGACCGGCCTGGAGTCCGTGGCCATAACAGACTTGCATGGACCTCAGCCCTCCCAGGGGGCCACGCCGGACCGGCTGCAGCGTACAATGCCCGATGGCCCCTCCCCTCCTCACGGGGACCCCTGCCCCACCGAAGTTGCCCCACCTGTGAAGATAACCTGGAGGTCCCCGCAAGCCGCTCCTCCCCCGAATCACCAGCAACGGCTGTCTCCTGGACCCCCAGTCAAGAGTGAGGCCACGGTGCGCCCCCCCTGCCAGGCGCTTGCCAAATCCGCCCCCATTAAACCCCTGCACATTCCCAAAAAGGAACCTGGGAGCTCCATGGACAGTTACCTGTGTGGGGGGGCGATGGAGGGGCTCCTGAACATGGAAATGACTTTGGCCAGGATGGCAAAGAAGGAGCACAACAAAGTGTCCTACTCCTCCACCTCGCCGTCCTCGTCCTCCCCTTCGCCCTCCCCCGCCTCCTCGCTGCCCTTCCTGTACGGGAAGCTGCCCAAGGGGGGGGGCGGCGGCGGACTGAGCTACACAGCCAACGTGTCCGTCGTGGATAATGGCGGTTTCTCTCGGAGCCTGGCGGACGGCGTGCTCCAGCTGCGCCCCCGCCAGGGCGGCCTCAGCATCCAGGCCTTCGCCGACAGCGCCGCCGAGGAGGTGGCGCTCAAATGCTCCTGCCGCCTCAAAGCCATGATCATGTGCCAGGGCTGCGGCGCCTTCTGCCACGACGACTGCATCGGGCCCTCCAAGCTGTGCGTGTCGTGTTTAGTGGTCAGATAGTTGGGGGCCGGTGCACTGAGGGCCGGGGGGGGGGGGGCAGAGACTGTACAGACACCTGAGGGGCCCCACAGGCCCCTCCTCGGGTGTGGGGCTGGGGGGGCGGAGACTACAGACACCTGAGGGGCTCCACAGGCCCCTCCTCGGGTGTGGGGCTGGGGGGGCGGAGACTACAGACACCTGAGGGGCTCCACAGGCCCCTCCTCGGGTGTGGGGCTGGGGGGGCGGAGACTACAGACACCTGAGGGGCCCCACAGGCCCCTCCTCAGGTGTGGGGGCGGAGACTACAGACACCTGAGGGGCTCCACAGGCCCCTCCTCGGGTGTGGGGCTGGGGGGGCGGAGACTACAGACACCTGAGGGGCCCCACAGGCCCCTCCTCAGGTGTGGGGGTGGAGACTACAGACACCTGAGGGCCCCCCAGGCAGCATTGCCTTGTATTATACAACTGATCTGTATTTTTGGGTTGTTGCAGATTTTTTGCCCAGTTGTATTGATGGTATTATTGTTATTATTGTTGTTCTGTTTATATTATTATTATTATTATTATTATTATTATTATTATTATTATTATTATTATTATTGTGAATTTGAGGCATAATGGATTGTAAATTGTGCCTTTTTGTTTTACTCACAAACATTTACCTCATCTTATTCCACCTTCGTCACGCGGTGGCCATCATTGTTTTGGGTCCTCGTTTCCTCGGCAGACGGCGACGAATTTTGTCTCTTTGCGCAAAGAAGTATTTTTTTAACCATTAAAAGGAGTAAACGACAGCGGTTTGTGCCTCCTTTACTGAGACCCCCCCCACGCTGGAAATGAAGCATTTTATCTCACTCTGAAGGTGCCGTTGTGGCTCCGCCTACTTTTACCTGCTTAATTTCATGACTGTTGAAGTCACCTGGTGTAAAAGTTCCAAAGGCTCCGATGGACGTTTACTGCAGGTCACCTTTTATTCAAGAGCAACTTAAAGACTAATTCACACACAGTCATTAACACAGACGATACAAAATAAATATTCACCATCACTTTGTTCTTCTTCACCAAATAAATAGCAAATAATGTGCAGCTTAATATTAACGGAGTATTGCAATTTACTCAAAGGTTTGTGAAAATAAAAGAAATCATATAAACAGAAGCACAAAAAGCTTTAGAAAATTATTAAAAAACTTTCAGTTACAAAATATTTGCACTTAAAAACATCCCAGTGTTTTTTTAAATAAATAAAATATATAAAACAATTCATAGTTGATATCTTAAAATATTTCCTCTTTGTTCAACAGTAGAGGAAACGCTTCCATCCTCTTGATCACCATTTTAAAATCTTTAGGTAAAATTTTTAAATAATATAAATAAACAGAAGGAACAATAAATAGGCCAACAAAAATATCACAGCACAAATGAATAAATATATTAAACACTATTAAACCAACATTTGAAAAATACTTAAATAGTTTCACAGCAATAGTAAGAATGAAGCTACAAACTAGTCCTGAAGGTGCAACATCACGTCTCATGGAACACTATCGACATTATTGATGGAGGTGCACGAATGTGATCGGCTCAGGCTAAATACTGACGTCTGTGGCCTCACGCTCACAGGGACCGCCCACTCCTGCCACGCCCACTCACCCACAGCTGCTCACACCCACCATCATCACCCACTCACTCATCACCCACTCACCCACTCACCCGTTCACCCATCACCCATTCACCCACTCACCCGTTCACCCATTCACCCACTCACCCATTCACCCACTCACCCATCACCCACTCACCCATTCACGCATCACCCATTCACTCATCACCCACTCACCCATTCACCCACTCACCCATTACCCACTCACCCATTCACCCATCACCCATTCACCCACTCACCCATCACCCATCACCCATCACCCATTCACCCATCACCCATCACCCATTCACCCATCACCCATTCACCCATTACCCACTCACCCATTCACCCATCACCCATTCACCCATCACCCATTCACCCATTCACCCATCACCCATTCACCCATCACCCATTCACTCATCACCCACTCACCCATCACCCATTCACCCACTCACCCATTCACCCACTCACCCATTCACCCACTCACCCATTCACCCATTACCCACTCACCCATTCACCCATCACCCATTCACCCATTCACCCACTCACCCATTCACCCACTCACCCATTCACCCATTACCCACTCACCCATTCACCCATCACCCATTCACCCATCACCCATTCACCCACTCACCCATTCACCCATTACCCACTCACCCATTCACCCATCACCCATTCACCCGTTCACCCATTCACCCGTGCCATCATAAAGCAACATGCAAACATCAAAGAAAAGCAAATAACCAATGACAAATGAGAAGAATTCAATTTACATACAGTTTCTAAAGGCTCAGGAAAAGAAAGGTTAATGTGGTCACTGAAGCTCCGCCCCCTGCGTCACACCTCAATGCCCTTCACGGCCTGGTTGATGGACTCCAGCAGAGCCCGGTTCTCCGGGTTCTGGTAGCAGTCTTTATTGGTAAACATGTGAGTGAGAGCTTCAACATACGTGTCGAAGTTCTGCTCCGACATCGGCTCCTGCTGGAAAAAGAAAGTCATTTACCCCCCCTGTCCCAGTATGACCAGTCCCCCTGTCCCAGTATGACCAGTCCCTCTGTCCCAGTATGACCAGTCCCTCTGTCCCAGTATAACCAGTCCCTCTGTCCCAGTATGACCAGTCCCTCTGTCCCAGTATAACCAGTTCCCCTGTCCCAGTATAACCAGTCCCTCTGTCCCAGTATGACCAGTCCCTCTGTCCCAGTATAACCAGTCCCTCTGTCCCAGTATGACCAGTCCCTCTGTCCCAGTATAACCAGTCCCTCTGTCCCAGTATGACCAGTCCCTCTGTCCCAGTATAACCAGACTCTCTGTCCCAGTATAACCAGTCCCTCTGTCCCAGTATAACCAGACTCTCTGTCCCAGTGTAACCAGTCCCTCTGTCCCAATATAACCAGACTCTCTGTCCCAGTATAACCAGTCCCTCTGTCCCAGTATAACCAGACTCTCTGTCCCAGTATAACCAGTCCCTCTGTCCCAGTATAACCAGTCCCTCTGTCCCAGTATGACCAGTCCCTCTGTCCCAGTATAACCAGTCCCTCTGTCCCAGTATGACCAGTCCCTCTGTCCCAGTATAAACAGTCCCTCTGTCCCAGTATGACCAGTCCCTCTGTCCCAGTATGACCAGTCCCTCTGTCCCAGTATAAACAGTCCCTCTGTCCCAGTATGACCAGTCCCTCTGTCCCAGTATAAACAGTCCCTCTGTCCCAGTATGACCAGTCCCTCTGTCCCAGTATAAACAGTCCCTCTGTCCCAGTATGACCAGTCCCTCTGTCCCAGTATAACCAGTCCCTCTGTCCCAGTATGACCAGTCCCTCTGTCCCAGTATAACCAGACTCTCTGTCCCAGTATAACCAGTCCCTCTGTCCCAGTATAACCAGACTCTCTGTCCCAGTGTAACCAGTCCCTCTGTCCCAGTATAACCAGACTCTCTGTCCCAGTATAACCAGTCCCTCTGTCCCAGTATAACCAGACTCTCTGTCCCAGTATAACCAGTCCCTCTGTCCCAGTATAACCAGTCCCTCTGTCCCAGTATGACCAGTCCCTCTGTCCCAGTATAAACAGTCCCTCTGTCCCAGTATGACCAGTCCCTCTGTCCCAGTATGACCAGTCCCTCTGTCCCAGTATAAACAGTCCCTCTGTCCCAGTATGACCAGTCCCTCTGTCCCAGTATAAACAGTCCCTCTGTCCCAGTATGACCAGTCCCTCTGTCCCAGTATAAACAGTCCCTCTGTCCCAGTATAAACAGTCCCTCTGTCCCAGTATGACCAGTCCCTCTGTCCCAGTATAAACAGTCCCTCTGTCCCAGTATAACCAGTCCCTCTGTCCCAGTATGACCAGTCCCTCTGTCCCAGTATGACCAGTATGCAGTGTGTTCTCACCATGGTCGGCAGGCGGATGTTGGCCAAACTGCGGATCAGGGCCTGACTCAGGCCCGACAGCTCCAGGAACAGGGCCTCATTTCTCTCCTCAATCTGTTTGTTCTCCTCCTCCATGTTCTTCAGGTTCTTCTCCATGGAGGAGATCTACAGCAGACACAGATAGTCAGGCTCCAGACCTCCTGCTGGGGGACCTCCTGCTGGGGGACCTCCTGCTGGGGGACCACCTGCTGGGGGACCTCCTGCTGAAGGACCTCCTGCTGGGGGACCTCCTGCTGGGGGACCTCCTGCTGAGGGACCTCCTGCTGAGGGACCTCCTGCTGGGGGACCTCCTGCTGGGGCCACCTGGCTGTTCCTACCTGAGTGTGCAGGTTCATCATGTCTGCCTCCATCTCTGAGTTGGACTCGTTCAGCTCGCTGATCTCCGTGTTGAGCTGTTTGATGTCCTCATCGTTGTCCAGAACTGAGAGAACAGGGAAGTTGTTCAGTTCTGGAGAAGCATCAGACCTTTACAGGTTTTGAAGAACAGCTAGTTTTTACCATCGCTGGCTCTAAACTTTGCAGTGATAAACTCATCTCCAGGTAACTTTGCCTTCTTCTTATTGGCTGACGCTCTGGGACAACCTGAGAGACTGAGAGGAGAAGCTGATCAGGACCAGTTGTCCTGCGTCAAGACTGAGGACAGAAACTGAGAGGTGCAAGAGCTTTACCCACAATCCATCTGTCCGCCCCACTCTCAGCCTGAAACGGACGATTTTAAACTGGATAATTGTAAACTAGACTATTTTAAACTGGACTATTTTATACTGAATTATTTTAAACCAGACTATTTTAAACTGGATAATTTTAAACTGGACGATGTTAAACTGGATAATTGTAAACTAGACTATTCTAAACTGGACTATTTTAAATTGGACAATTTTATACTGAACTATTTTAAACCAGACTATTTTAAACTGGACTATTTTAAACTGGACTATTTTAAACTGGATACTTTTAAACTGGAATATTCAAACCAGACGATTTATACTTGACAATTTTAAACTGGACAATTTTAAATTGGACAATTTTATACTGAACTATTTTAAACTGGATAATTGTAAAATGGATTATTCAAACCAGATTATTTAAATTTGACAATTTTAAACTGGACTATTATAAATTGGACAATTTATTCTCAATAAACAATTCATCTGTTTCCTATAGAATTGCACCTCATGAACAATAATGTGTGTAAACACCACACAGATGAAAGAAATCTTATATATTTTTAGTTATTTTCTATCTGTTCTTCTCGATGTGGTCACTGATCGTTCATTGCAGTCGGCTGCAGGTACATAAACAAATTTCACTTTATATTTTACTGCGTATTAATGTGACTAAAAAAATGATTTTTTTCTCAACCTTTTCAGGCATTTATGGGACAAAATGGATTTAGGTTAAAGTCCAAATTAAGACTGAGCTAATAAAAGTGCTGAATAACATTAATGTGAGCAGAGACTCATCCAGTCTTACTGGATCTTGGTGCTGCCTTCAATACTCAACCAGAACATAAAAAAACTGCTGGACAGACTTGAAAATGGTGTAAGTTTCTGGCAGCACATGAAATTGGTTCAGTCTTACTAACTACTAACTAACTTACTTACTAACTACTCTGCGCCACTTAGTAATTATGAAACGGAGCATATGAAAAATCACTTGTGGAGTTCCCCAAGGGTCCGTCCTTGGGCCTCTCTTATTTAGCATTTATTTGCTCCCTCTGGCTCAGATTGTGGAATATTATATCATTTGCTATCATTTTTTTGCAGATGACATTGCTCTATATATGAGTGTAAGCTAATGACAGCGGCCTCCAACCTGATGCTGAATAACTATAACTTATTATTGGAAGAGTGTGTTTACAGGTCTCACCACTTGTCTATAAAGCACCGAAGGGTCAATATATATTTCAGATTTACTGTATGTACTGTATGCTCCGTCCAGACCCCGCAGGTCCTCAGAGGAGGTTTGCTCCTGCTCTCCAGGACCAGGTGCAGCAGCTTCTAGTTGCTGCTCACTTGTGGAACACCTGAACACCTGTGGGCTGCTGTTAACCTTTATTATTTTTAACAGATGAGGAGAGTTCCATCTCTCAGTCTCATTATTTTAATAAAGTGTTTTTGTTTTAATGTATCTCTGTTTTTGTTCTATCTTGTGAAGCTCTGGGAAAGTCTTTGTGTGAACATTGTGGACGTAAACTTGCTTTCATCTACTCAAACTGGTGACAGAAATATTTAAATCAGCTTTTTGGCTGATAAATGGCTTTTTAAAAAAAACAATGACATCATTTTAAAACAACTGGAAATCAATCACACAGTTCAAGGTTAGGGATGAACACTTTCTGCGCTCCGATACCTTCGGTGAGTCAGGAAACTGCCGTTAGCGTGTCCGGAGCCGTCGCAGCCCGGCGTCGGGCAGGTCGGACCCTCCGCTTTGAAGGCCTTCCAGGAGAAGGGAGTCCCGTTCAGAAGCCCCTCCTTCTGGCGGCGTGCTGCCAGCGGACAGCCGTAGGCACTGCGGTGGGTGGCGTACTTCCCACTGATGTGGCCCAGACTGTCACAACCAGGAACTGGACACCTGGCGGGGGAGGTAGGGGTTAGTTCTGAAGGGCAACAAAGGAAGATTTTCTTTTGATCGCTCACCTCAACAACTCCGAGTCTTCTTTGTCGTCCTTGGTCGGTGTTGCTTTGACCCCACTTTTCTTGGCTCGAGGACACCCGGACAGACTGGCAGAAGGAGCAAAGTTAGCAACGTTTCAGCGGAGTGAAACAGCAGGAGGAGGCAAACGGGAGTCTAACAGTGAAGAACCCGTTTCTCCTGTCGTAAATGATTGAGGACTTTTACGGAGCTTCTACCTCCGATGGGAAGCGTAGTTTCCCGTGATGTGTCCCGATCCGTCGCAGCCGGGAGTCGGACACCTGAAACACAGACAGTCTCTGCTGTCACACAGCTGCAGGATAAAACCACGTTTCTGCCTGGGTCAGATTCAGAGTTGCGGAATTAAGACTTAATTTTGCTTTGAAAGGAGGCCAGAAGAAGAGCTGCAGCTACAGTGTTGGAAACGTGTTGGGGTGAGAGACGGATGAAAGCGGACATACTTCAGTTCAGCTGTGTGGGCAGCCATTAGGGTCCGAAGTGATTTATCAGCGAGAGGACAGCCTGACAGACTGGAAGATCAGAGAGGTTAAAGAGAAAACATCAGAGAGGGAAACAGATGGAGGAGAGGGTGTCTGAGTGAAGGAGAGGGAAACACTGGAATTCATTTACTCTCTGATCTCTGAGGAGGCATCAAAAGCTGAATTTGCGTAATCTCAGCTTAAGTGACATTAATGTTTCTCAGTCTCAGAAAGAAGCTTCAGCCCCAAAGACGGGTGGATTTCTCCACATTCGCCGGTCCAGACGATGTTTTTGTGGTGGAATAACTGGACCAGCTGCTTCAAAGCTCAGTCCAAAACTACATCAAGTCCAGTCACACCAAGACCTCTGAAGGAAACATGCTCCAGTCCGCGCACAGCTCGTACCTTCGGTGGGACGCGTAGTTTCCTGTTATGTGTCCGCTGCCGTCACAGCCGGGAGTTGGACATCTAGAGACCGAGACAAAGAGCAGAGCTGATGCTGAAAACAGATGTGCCAGGATGGAACATCTGGAGGTTTGTTCAGCACAAACTTACACAAGAAGCTCCTTCTTGCTGTCTTTGGCCTGAAACTTGACCTTGAAGCTGCTGGTCGTGACCTCTCCCGGGTACTTCCTGTCCTCCAGGTTGTCTTGGTCCTCTTCCTCAGCATCTGATGAGGTGTATGACGGAGCTGCATACTCCACCTGGGGACGGGAAAGAGTCGCCACAGCTGAGGAACACGGTGGCCATCAAACACCTTCAGGTGTGTCAGTGCAGACGTTTTTTGGAACACATCAACACAATGTTTGGACATGTCAACATGAATATAGGTGTAATATTGGGGATCCAGGTGCTGTTGGAAGCCTGTAGACACCTATCAATCATCTGATAGAGACCTCTTCAGTACCTCTTCATGGTCCTCCTCCTTCACACCAGTTTGTGTGGTGAAATCAAGAGGCTCCTCCCACTCTGGCTGAGAGTGGCCCTGAGACAAGGTGGCTCCAGTGAGCTGGGAGGACGACGAGGAAGAGGAAGGAGGCTCTGAGGCCTGGAGACCCTCCCTCTTTGTCTTCTTCATGCTGAGATCCAGGGTGCCGTTCTCATCCACTTCGATGTCGGACTCCTGCCAGGTTCACAGACACAGATGTTGGACACAGCTCAGCATGGAGAATCGCTCTGGAAAAGAGTCAGAGAACCTTGGAACAGGGCTCCCTGGACACGCTGCAGAGGCTCTCTGGTCGCTCCCAGCAGCGGGTGGACAGGTTGAGGATGGCGGTGGCGGCCATGTGGGCGGCCTCTGCGTCTTGGCTGTAGTCGTAGGTGGAAGATGTGGCGTTCTTAGAAAAGCCCCCCGATGCGCTTTGACTGGGAGACGAGGCCTTAGGGAATGACTTGGCTGGGTGGGAACAGTGGAACCAGAATGAGAGGACACAGATGCCACCAGGAGCTGGGAGCTGAGCAGCGCTTACATTTGAAGGCTTTGGGTGATGTTTCAGTGCTGCTGGGTGTCTTTGGAATCAACGTGCGCTTTCCAAACACCTGGACATCAAAGCTTGCATAGTCAAAAGACACCTTGGAGTATTTCTCCAGCTCCTTGGCCAGGTTAGCTCGAGGTGTGGTGGTCACGGTGTTGGGCCGGAAGCTGCCATACTGAGGGATCTCCAGCTGCTTCACAAAACACATGGGCCTGCAGGAGAAGCCGGCGCCCGTGGTGAGACAACAGTGGTCCAACAAAATCAAAGTGGTGCACCTGCAGCCGGTGTAGGAGACACAGACACACGTCTGACCTGAGGACTCTGTCAGAGTTGGAAGAAGCTTCGCTGGCCGGCGGCTGTAAGTGAACCTGCTTGTCCTGCGTCTTGTTCAGCTTCGCTGCAGCTGCTATGGGGCAGCCGGAGAGGCTGTCGGGGGAACAAGGTGCACCAGGTTAGGGTTAGGGTTGGGGCGACACAGGTGACTCACAGGTGACTCACAGGTGACTCACAGCTGGAGCAGCTGGAGCAGCTGCAATCATGTACAACAGAACAGCTCACATCTGCTGAGAGGAGCTGATTCACCAACATGTCCAGGGTGTTAGTAGAATTAGAGAAGAAGAGACTACCTGTGTGAGTGTGTCTGTGTGTGTGTGTCTGTGAGTGAGTGTGTGTGTGTGTGTGTGTGTGTGTGTGCGTGAGTGCGTGTGTCTGTGTGTGTGTGTCTGTGAGTGAGTGTGTGTGTGTGTGTGTCTGTGAGTGTGTGTCTGTGTGTGAGTGAGTGTCTGTGCGTGTGTGTGTGTGTGTCTGTGAGTGTGTGTCTGTGTGTGAGTGTGTGTGTGTGTGAGTGTGTGTCTGTGAGTGTGTGTCTGTGAGTGTGTGTTGTATTGACCTGCGGTGTGTGTTGCGGTTACTGTTGACGTGGCCTTGGCCTGTGCAGCCAGGAGTGGGACACTTCAGCACGTTCTCATGCATGGCCAGGACTACACACACACACACACACACACACACACACAAAGATCACAGCAGGGTGTCAGCAGTAGTTTTAGTACTGTCTCCTGTCCCAGATGAACAGAAGGAGTTAGTAACGCATTAGTTGTAGTTATTGTAAGAAGAGAAGGGAGTTACTGACTCTCTGGAGGAACTCTATCTTTGTGAGGACATCCGGACAGGCTGCGGTGGTGTGGGTACAGCCCGGTCACATGACCCGTCCCGTCACACCCTGGCGTTGGACATTTCACTTCCTTCTTGTCTGAACAGGGATGAGACAGTGAGACGGATGTGCCGGTGTAGCTCGGCGCCCTGCAGACGCCCTCACCTTTACCGTAGTAGGCGGAGCGGCGGGCGGCGCCGGCGCCCTGCGAGCTCCTGCTGGAGCTGCTGTACGGGTGGTACTCCGGGGAGCTCTGCACCTCCTCACCGCCCTTCACCTCCCCGGCCTTCAGAGCGATGGCCTTCTCCAGCAGGCCCAGGTTCCCCCGACTCATGTCCCAGTTTTCTGAGTCATCTGTAATTCCTGAGCCTTCTGAGACACGATCCTGTTCCACTCCATCCTCCTCCTCCTCCTCCTCCTCTTCCTCCTCCTCCTCGTCCTCCTCCTCATCATCTTCTTCATCATCTTCTTCTTCTTCATCTTCCTCCTCAGATCGGACTTCTATGACCACTGTAGCCGGAGATGCTTTAATGGAGTCTTGGTCATCCTCGTCCTCCTCAATCATCAACTCTCCCTCCTCCTTTTCGTGGCCGTGCTCCTCCTCTTCCCGCCTTTCCTCCTCCTGCTCCTCCTCCAGTTCCTCCTCATCCTCCTCTTCCTCAGTCATGGGGGTGCAGATCTTTTCTTCCCTGAGTGACACCTCAGGTTCAGATCCCTGAGTGTGCGGACTAAAAGTGTACAGAGTGTCATTGTCATGGTGGACCACCCTCTCTTCTGCCTCCTCTTCCTCCTCTTCTTCTGGTTCTTCCTCCTCCTCTTCCTCTTCCTCCTTCTCCTCCTCTTGCTGCTGCTCCTCTGCTACTTCTTTGGCCTGATGTTTGTAATCTCCACTGGAATACTGATGATCAGAGTTTTCCTGGTTGATCATTGGCCTCTCCACCACTGTTGCTTCTTCAGGAACCTCTCGTCTTTCCCGGTGCTCTTCTTCGGTGGTTTTTGTGACGTCCTCTTCATTCTTCTCCTCTTCTTTTGTTTTTGTGAGATTGATGACCGTCATTTCTTCTTCCAGTTGCTCCGACACCTGATCTTTTGTAGTCAGGCCACCCTCCTCTTCCTCCTCCTCCTCCTCCTCCTCTGGACTTGTTTCCTCCTGCTGGTGACCTTCAGCAGCAACTTCCTGCGAGACGTCTTTGTTCTCACATTGGTTCCCTGAAGTCGCTCCATCATCTGCAGAACAAACCTCTGAGTCTGGTGGAGCTCCTGCTGGTGAACTTTCTGCTGGAGATTCAAAATGTGGATGAAAATTATTTCCTTGATCATCTCCAACATCACGGTGAGAAGCTGCAGCAGACTTCAGACAACATCTCCAGCAGCTCTTCTCCTCCCCAGTAAAACCAGTCCCTCACTCCGCCCTGTCCCAGTGTAACCAGTATAAAACCTTCTCTCACCTTTTGTTGCTTCTGCTCTGATCTTTGAGGTGGGTTTCTTCTTTTCTCTCAGCTCCTCCTCCTCCTCTGCCTCCTCCTCTCCTTCCTCCTCTCCCTCCTCCTCTTCCTCCTCCTCGTCTGAGGTGTCGTGGGTGAAGTCTTCTCCTGCCGCCTGTTTGACCGGCTGGTTCCTCTTCTTGGGAGCAGACTGGCTCTCCTCGGCCTCCTCCAGCTTCCTCTTCTTCACGATGGGGCAGCCCAGCACGCTGGTGACGGCAGGACGAGCGTGAGAACCGAACCAGCGCGGCTTCATGTGATGAAGAGCAGCCAGAACTTTACCTTCTGTGACGTGAGTATCGCCCACTGACGTGACCTTTGCCGTCACAGCCGGGGGTGGGGCAGCTGCTGCACACACACGCACGCACACACACACACACACGCACACACACACACACACGCACACACCCGCACGCACACACACTTCCTGTAAAGGCTGCACTCTCTCAGGACCTGAGGATGGTTGTGGAGTCTCACCTCAACTCTGGCTTCATCTCCTGTGCTGCCAGTTCTGATGATGCTGGACGGCAGAAAAAACGTCACCGAACGACTCAGAGACAGAAGAATCGATGAGATGAGTCTGACTCACCGCGGATCCCTTTGGATCGAGTTCGTGTTCTGGTCTCTGTCACGTCCTGACTCATCTGGAGACAAGAGACAAGACCATGAAGACACGGGGAGGGGATGGATGGATGGATGGATGGATGGATGGATGGATGGATGGATGGATGGATGATGATGATGGATGGGTGGGTGGGTGGGTGGATGGATGGATGGATGGATGGATGGATGGATGGATGGATGGATGGATGATGATGGATGGATGGGTGGATGGATGATGATGGATGGGTGATGGATGGATGGATGGATGGATGGATGGATGGATGGATGGATGGATGGATGGATGGATGGATGATGATGATGGATGGGTGGGTGGGTGGATGGATGGATGGATGGATGGATGATGATGGATGGATGGATGGATGGATGGATGGATGGATGGATGGATGGGTGGATGGATGATGATGGATGGATGGATGGATGGATGGATGGGTGGATGGATGATGATGGATGGGTGATGGATGGATGGGTGGATGGATGATGATGGATGGGTGATGGATGGACGGATGATGGATGATGATGGATGGGTGATGGATGGATGGATGGACGGATGATGGATGGGTGATGGATGGATGGATGGATGGATGGATGGATGGATGGACGGATGATGGATGGGTGATGGATGGATGGATGGATGGATGGATGGATGGATGGATGATGATGGATGGATTATGGTGGATGGGACAGACAGGCAGACAGGTACTTTGATGCTGCTTCAGCGATGCTTCAGCCTCAATCTTCTCATCATCTGTCGGCTGGAACAGAACCAGAACCAGAACCATCACTCAACAAAAGAACATTTCACCCTCTTCCCTTTAAACCTTCTACTTCTGGAACGGGACGTCTCCAGAACCGTGTGGAGAACCGAGCTCAGATCAGTCTGGACTCAAGCTCAGCAGGCTGAAGTTGGGACCGAGCTGTTTGGTAAACTAGTAAAAGTCCTCGTGGTTCCAGAACCTTCATAATGACCCAGGACAGGATCCAGGACAGGATCCAGGACAGGATCCAGGACAGGGTCCAGGACAGGAATCATGTCCAGCTGTCTCGCTCTCCCTGTATGTCGCTGATCCATTATTACACAATAATGACGGTGTGCGAATACGCGCGCGCACGCGCGCACGCACGCACTCACGCACAAAGCCAGCACCGTACGGGCCTACAGTACAGTGGGCTCGGACGGTGACAGCGGAGCTGGGCCGGCCCGCTGTACAGAACCGGGCCGCTGTGTCTCCGGCTGTACCGGGACAGAAGCCGTGAGAGCACCGGCGCGCGACTGTCGGCCCGAAAATGCTGAACAACAATCATCATAATCGGTTTAAACGCGTCGCCGAACCAACATTCCGTCCGAAAGGGTTCTGGACTCGTCGCTTTGTGCGTGTGGGTCGGATCTCCCGGCGGAGATCGGGTCGAGGCCCGAGAATACCGACAAATAAGTGCGCTTGACGCTCTTTGTCAGGACATAAAGCCTTACCTTACAGCGCTCCCCTCCCCCTCCGCTCCCGCATCCCCGGCACCGCAAACACACGCTCAAGGCAACTCGGAACCGCAGGAAAACGGTCGGAACAAGGCGGGGTACCTGACGAGCGACGGCGGCTCAGACGGAGTCCAGTTGCCCCCCGAGGTGTTCGGCAACCAACAGAATCGGCCCAGTTTTCAGCACCATGGACAGTTTCAGCTGCACTGCCCCCTGTCGGAGCGCAGGAGGGCTGCAGGCGGCCGCCCAGGCCGGGACAGGCCGCTCCAGGCCTCCGGTGAGCGGGCGGCCGCCTGCAGGGACACCGTGTCAATAGTTAACGAGCCGCGGAGCAGCTGGGAGACGGCAGCACAGGCCCACGATCCCAAAATCCCAAACTATGAAACTCACAAATGATCATTTCCAAAGTTACTGAAGAATATTTACAATGTTAATCCGAAACGCTGCCGGCAGCCAATCAGAGAACACATCTTTAATCACATGTCTGAATTCAGACAATGAGATTAGCTCCACCACCCTGGAGAAAAATATAGATACAACACCTGCTTTTAAAAAGACAAATTCTAACATATATTAAGTTCACGTGCCATCTCTCATTTTGGCTGATTTGTATATTTGTGGATTGAAGCAAATACCACGTACATCAACAATAAAGTCAGCTGCTTCACAGTGATATGATGATTTACTTTTATTACACAATAAAAGACTGCAGCAACAGTGACTGAATAGCCCAAATGCTCCATAGAACAAACGTTTGGGTTTTCCGTTCCGTTCACGTTGTCTTTATTCTTTTTGTCGTTTTTTAGTGGAAGATGACAAAACTAAAATCAGCCGCAAAAATTCTTTTTTGTTGTTTTGTTTTTGCGTTTTATAATAAAAGCTGCGACATTTCCCTCCGCTAGAGGGCAGAGTAGAGGTCAGAAGATTACAACCTGTGAAGAAGAAAAAGACGGAAAAAGAAGAAGAAGAAGAGACACGAAGAAGAAGAAAAGACACGAAGAAGAAAAAGAGACACGAATCCGTGAAAGTTGCGTCGCTGCTGTGATGGAAGGAGAGAACTTGGGTCCGTTTGTTCACCTTCGGCCCTCGGCTGAATAGTTCAGGGACTGTTTCGATCGCGTGAGTCTGTTTTCCCACTTTCCTGCGATGATTTAGCATCAAATAGGTTTTAAAACTTTGGGTGCGTCTCTTTTTTATTCTAAGACTTGGTAAATCCGAAGCAGTGTTTGCTTTAATGATTGTTATTTGCAGATTGGACGTGTGTTTTATGGCTCTATAGGGCTGCATCCAACACTCGAACTGTGGGGAAAATATATGATACATATGATACATGTAGCATTGTCTGAGAAATTATATTTTTATGGAACAGATCACAATAAAAATGTCTCACATTTGGCAGCGATTTACTCCAGCGGTTTAGGAACATTCGGCCCGTTTAAAACGAACATGGTTTTGTCTTAGGTTGATGAGAGGATGGACCTGTCCACCAGGCTGTTGCTATGGCAACAGCTGGCCGAGAGCTGTGGCGTGAGCACGCTGCAGCAGGGCCTTCAGCAGGTGTGGAAGCTGCTTCTGCTCTGCCTGCTCTGCAGACTCTGCTTCAGACTGGGTGAGACACACACCCGCCAGCATCTCCTGCCACTGAGTGTGTGTTTCATGTGGGTGTGTGACCCTCTCAAAACCACGTTGGAAACACACCGTTTCACCATCAAACACCACCTTCGACACACTTGTGCACGCCACAGTTTTGCCATGTCATTTTTACTCTTTTAGAACTTCATATCATATATCAAACTGTTTTTAATGAATAGATGATCTGTTTACGCTACAGTTTAAACTCTAAATAAGCACTTTTTTTTTAACGTTGAAGATTTGTGCAGCTTAAGCAGAACAGTGGGTGAAGTTCTTACACGCCTCCGTGGATAAAACGCCTGTAATGTGCATGACGGCATCGTGTGTCAGGCTGTGTGTCCACAGTGAAGCATGTAGCGTCGCTGCTGGCTGGGATGTACGCCCTCTTCCTCTTCTTTGATGTGCACATGTTGTGGGTGCTGCTCCTGAGCCTCCTCTGTTACCTGGTGCTCCTGCTGAGCCCGCGCTCCAGCAGCAGAGGCCTCCTCCTCTCCGCTGTGGTGCTCCTCTACCTGCTCATCGGGTGAGTTTGAGATGAAGTTCAGCGGCGTCAGAGCTGCACCAGCAACTGAGCTCACAAAGTTCCCTTTTCCTCAGTTTGGACCACAGATAGAGGGATATTTTAATGATGAAAAAGCATTTTTCTGAGATCCAGGTGACTTTTTTGTGTTTTTTCTGTTGCATTAATCCATTTGTCTGTTTTATTTCAGAGAGCTGCATTTCATTGACATTGTGACCTGGAATAAAATCAGAGGTGAATATTCTGAGCAGCTAATCTCAGCTAATCTCATGAGCTCAGATCTTCATCCATGTTACAGCAGAACTCCAACAAACTCAGATGAAATGATTTCTTCTAACTCTGAATCTGATTGAGGCTCTCAGATGGTGGTGGCCATGAAAGTCATCTCTTTGGGCTTTGACCTGGACAGAGGGGCTGTGGTTGACCTGCCCTCCGCAGCTGAGTTTCTGGGTTACCTTTTCTTTGTGGGCACCGTGATCTTCGGACCCTGGATCAGCTTCTCCAGTTATAAGAATGCCATCGGAGGTAGAGCTCTGGTGAGGCTTCCTCCTTGGTTTCCTTATGGGATCCATAATTCCTGAGTCTTTTGATCCCATCTCTGTTCCTCAGAGCTGCCGCTGGCTGTGCTGCTCCTCCCTCAGCCTGCTGAGAAGTCAGATCTGCCTGCTGGTCTCCACCTGCGTGGCTCCGTACTTCTTCACTGTGTTTGTCCCACTTCAGGGAAACTCGGTCACACAGAAGTGAGATTCCAGCCTTTGTTTTAATGAAATGCAGCCTGAGGTGCTCACAGATCATCAACATCATGAATTAGCCTCTACAGACCCACGTTTCCTAGAATACAGCTGCCTCCAAAGTTCTGGCGTCCAGATGGAGACCTGTTGTGGACCGGGTCAGAGAGCGGCTGGAGAAGCTGATGTGTGTGGTGTTCCACAGGTGGCTGGACGCGTATGAGAACGCCGTGTCCTTCCACTTCAGTAATTACTTCGTGGGTCACCTGAGCGAAGGGAGCGCCATGCTGGCCGGAGCCGGCGCCACTGAGGAGAAGGGTCGGACCTCCTGGTGAGTGGGGCTCAGAGGGCTGTGGCTGAAGGGCTGCTGTGGACCTGAGCTGCCTTTTTCTTGTGCAGGGATGTGAGTGTGGTGAAGCCTCTCGCTGTGGAGATGCCGCGCTCCATGGTGCTGGTGGTGACGTCCTGGAACATTCCCATGTCCCAGTGGCTGAAGACATGTAGGTTTCCTGTGTGTTCACCTCCCAGCAGACCTGAAGCACCACCTGTGAAACCAGTTACAGTTAATGTTTGGACTGAAGCAGTTTATGAACGACCTCAGCTTCACCAGGAACCAGCTTCTTCTCTTTGATGTCTCTGGAAGCCACCACAGCATCTGCATCATGTCACCTTCCAGGGCCTCTCCTGTGCTGCTGGGGACTTGGAAGTCCTTCAGCCGTTGAACCTCTGTGGCTCATGACTGTGGCTGCTTTTGAAACGTTCCGAGCTTCTGTGTTCTGTCTGTTCCTCAGATGTCTTCAAAAATGCCATGAAACTGGGCACCTTTCCTGCCATCCTGATGACCTACACGGCCAGCGCCTTGCTGCATGTTAGTATGATGCTCCTCCATACTTTTGGTCGAGGGTCACTTTCTTGGCCTGACTCTGGTTTGTTCCTCTCAGGGTCTGAGTTTCCACCTGGGAGCTGTTCTTCTCTCTCTGGGCTTCATCACCTATGTTGAACACGGTAGGGAGGCCGCGCTGAGGCGCCTGCTGCCCGACCAGCTCTCCGGGATGGTCGTCTGACGCTATTCGCCCGTCTGTTGTAGCTACTTGATCCAGGCTGATTTCTTTCCTCTGTAGTTCTGAGGAAGAGGCTGGCGTCCATCTTCAGCGCCTGTGTCCTGAGCAGACCCTGCAGCTCAGGCTGCCACCATCAGCACAAGCAGGTCTCACGTCATCACCATCGCTGTTGGAGACGGAGGAGTAATGAGAAGGTTTAAAGTTGATTCTTCCCCGTCTGCAGGAGTTTTGGGTGATGTTGCTCAACCTGGTTTTCAGCCTCTTGGCCATCGTTCACCTCACCTACCTGGGATCCATGTTTGATCCTGGAGTTGATGAACAGGAAGCAGAAGAAGTAGGACCATGACGTCACACTCGGCTTCAGCAGAGGGAACAAATGAAGCTTGACGTGCTGGTTGTTTGTCGTTCCAGGGCTACCGGGCCAGCCACACCATCCACAGGTGGGCCCAGCTCAACTGGGCCAGTCACTGGGTGGTGCTGGCCTGCTGGGTCTTCTACCGCTTGATCAAGTGAGCAGATCGGACACACACGACTCACCTGTGCTCAGGTGGGTCCGACTGAGGATGGAAGATGTGAAGATGTTCCTGGAACTTTGTTACAGCTTTTTCTACTTTTGTATTAAATCTGTTGGAATAATAAATAAAGATGTTGGAAGGTTTTGGTGGAAATCATCAAGATCTAAACCACATTTTAAATGTCTTTTAGCATGTTTAGAACTTTTACTGCAGCCGTGACTGACACCATGCTTCAGTACGTTTAAACCATCGTTGATTTATCTGGGCTGGACTAAACTGGGCTGGGCTAAACGGGACTGATCTGGGCTAAACTGGACTGATCTGGGCTGGGCTAAACTGGGCTGGGCTAAACTGGACTAAACTGGGCTGGGCTGGACACAGCAGGCGGTAACTGGCCAACCTTCTGAAAGCTGAAGGATGTTCTGTCTAACGTGAGTGAAGAGGAATCTGTTGATTAGGATGAACTTGGATCTCTCACCTGTGCTGCTGCTGTACCTGGTCAATCATTAACACCTGCACACACACACACACTCTGCTCAACACGGAAGCTCACCAGGTCCAGTGGGAAGTTCTCCGGCCTGATCTGGTGCCGTTGGCTTCATGGACAGATTGGATGTGTTTCTGCTGACGGGAGTCCGACCGTGATGTTAGAATGAGGAAAGGGAGCAACTGCAGCTGGTTTGGGCCTGAGATTCCGCTGTCCTCCCAGATCTTCAGTGGTGAGTGAGGCTGGAGAGGCGTGAACGTACCAGGACAAATGTAAGAAGGCAAGGGTTTATTTAAGCTGAAGGGTTAGTTCTAGTTACTCTCCTGCCATAACCACCATCCCCAGATAGTTTTGGCTCCGTAAAGATGTCGCAATCCTCCACCGACCGATTAAAAAACACAACTGCAGTAAACGTGGATCTTTGCTGGTTGAGACAACCGTTAAAACCTTTTTATGAGCAGCTGTGCCATCAAACACGAGTGTGTGTGTGTGCGTGTGTGTGTGACAGCCATAAAAGATGAACTGTGGCTCTTCCTCATCCCGGCCGGCCTGGCTGTCATCTTACTGGGGATCTTCCTGGAGGAGGTGGGCTTTTTCCTGCGCCACGTCTCTTCTCCTCGAAGACGATGGTTCTACCTGTGGATACTCGGGATGTACCCGGTAGCGTCCGGCTCACACACCGCTGCCCGTCCTGGCCCGATAGTGGCGCCGCTCTAATCATGTGCGCTTCTGGCTCCTGCAGGTTTTGGCCGTGACCTCCCTGGTGGCGCTCTTCGTCCCGCGCTCATCATCACTGTGTAACTTCGTGGCTGCGCTGTGAGTTTGATCAAGTCGAGCGACCGACCTCACGATGAACTCTGACCGGGTCGGCGCTGCTGCTGTGTTCTGCAGGTATCATTCCATAACCTTGATCAAATTCATGGGCCTGATCGAGGACTTCTTTGGGGGCAAAGCTCGTATGTTGGCAGCTCTGGCCGGACAGCAGGTTTCTCCAGACCCTTTCCCCTGTTGCTGCTGCTGCTGTCTTCCTATGGTGGCCATCAACAGGTAGACCTGTCCAGCACAGCCTCGGGAGTCGTGTGTCTCCTGCGTGCTGACCGGCCCGTGTGGGTTGTCTCCTGTGTGCAGCGGCAGCCGCGGTTGGATGGTGGCGGCTGTGCTGCAGCTGTCGGTCGTGCGCAGCCTCCTCTTTTTTGTCATGTTGGTCCTGTGGACGGATGAGCAGTACGACTACGGAGATGTGAGTGGCGCGTCCTGATGTGCGTGTGAGTGTCACAGATTGTGCAGCTGCACCATGAACTGGCTCTGTTCTCCAGGTGGATTCGGTCAACCCTAACGTGTACGTGAACGCCATCATCGGCGCCTCCACCTTCCTTTCATTCTATGGCTACCTTCTTTTTTACAAAGCCACTAAGAGCTCTTTACATGGCTATGGACTGAGAGCAAAGTTCATCTGCATCATCGTGGTTCTGGTGCTGTGTGGGCTTCAGAGTGGAATCCTGGAGACGATGGGGGCTTTGGAGGTCATCCCATGCACGCCTCCCTTCTCTGTGGTGGCCAGATCGCAGAGTAGGTCCCAGCAGGCGCGGCCTCTCCTCTCTTTCACCTGCTAATTTGAGTTGTTCTTTATTCCTTGCTCTTCCTGTCGTCTCCCTCCAGTGATCTACCACTACTGTGTGATCGTGGAGATGTTCTGCATCGGCCTCTATGCTCGCCACACCTTCCGTAAGGTGGAGCCAAGTTTGGAGGCTGTGGAGGGGCCCATCAGCGTGTGTCAGACTGACAGAGCTGTTCAAACAGACAGTCACATGACCCAAAACAAGCTTCAGCTGCTGGCGGAGGAGGCCCGGCCCGGTTGCCGTCTCTCCGGTGCCTCAAATCCCACGTTCTTCAGTGCTGGTGAAGACGCCTTATGCAGGATCGAGCACGAGCCCTTGGACGGTTTCTTTTTCCCTCGAGCCAAACGTGAAGCAACGAAACCGAGCTGTACAGAGGAAGCTGGTCTGGATCTGGATCTGACTCGCATCAGCGTCAGAGCAGAAATGACCCAGCAGAACTCCAGTGACGTCACTGTGGTGTGAGAAACTACGACTGAACTACAGCAGAATAGAATAAAAGAATGGAGGTCTTTCCAGGGCCTGCGTCAAGTCCTGAAAACTGGTCTGGAGGCCTGGATCTGGATCACCGTTGAGGACGGATTTGAGTGTCAGTAAATCTGCAGGATTACAAACAATAAAATGTGGATTCCAGCCAGATCCAACATTTCACTGAAGCATCACTTTCACTTCTTCTCTGGTATTTGCTCGTTGGTGCTGTGATCCACTCTGATCACAGTTTCATTCACTGACCTTGAATAAAAGACCAAGTCTTAAATTCCTGTCAGAAATTTGGAACTTAATGATCAGAACTGGATTTTATGTGCTGTTGTCATTTTCTCAGACTTTTAAGAACTTAAATCTCACATTTATAACAATCGTTGGATCGTTAAAAAGACCAAAACATCGACAAACTCTTTCAATCATTCAACAACAACCTTTAATATTGTTCAGCTGAAATTTAAACTCTCTCCAAGGGTTCTGGCTCAGTTGGGCCTGCTGGACTCAGACAAGCTCCCAGGTGGTACCAATGATCCGCACATGCACATCAGAGCGTGCACGTTGGCCAGCGGATGAAGACAAACATGGAAAGAAAATGGGTCAAATTCACCACATCAGAGTTGACGGAAGTCTAATATCTTAGGGGATGGATGGATGCTGAGGATGGATGGATGGATGGATGGATGCTGAGGAAGGATGGATGGATGGATGCTGAGGAAGGATCTGGAGAGGACCCCAGACTGGACGTATGAACGCAGTGAGAGGATACATGAAGGTAGGGAGAGAGGACAGAGGAGATGGAAGAGGATGCAGAGGCAAGGTTACCATCTGATCTGTGCTGGTCACCGCAGTGTAACCGAGTACAAAGAGTTCAACTTTAAAGTTGCTTTGAGCAGCATTTAAAGCAATCTGTATAACTTTCTTTGTGCTACTTTATGCTCCCAGGACGAAGTTTACTGTGAAATACGTGTACCTTATAATATCTGTGAATGTGAATAAACCCAAGCTATTTATCACAGTTTTACGATTATATTGTTGCAAACCTCGACCTCAAAATCCGTTCGACCAACCTTTTATTGTCTTCCGGCTGACGGGCGTCATCTCAGGTCACATGACAGCTCTGAGCCAATGAGGCGGCTGAACGACGAGCGTCGGCCAATCAGCAGCCGCTCCCTTGTGCATGCTGGAGGAGCTGCCCAACCCCGGAAATCTTCTATTTTGGCGGCTGTGTGAAAAACATGGCGGAAAATTTGAAAGGTAACAAACGATGGCCTCCAACACTTTACGTGATGTTTAAGATTCGTTACTTGCGTGTTGGCGGTTCGGTATGTCAAGTGTTTAAACCCAAAGCTTCGAGTTTCTTTCATTTGCGTGTCTTTGCGCCGTCAACATAACATGAAGCGCAACCTGCGTTTGAAGGCTTTTCCAGGTCGGATGCTGTTCCACGCATGTTGATCGCGCTCCTCTTCATGAACCAGTTAATATTTAGCTTTCCCGGCAGCATGCGTGCTTTAGCGGGTGAGGCTTCCGCAGGTCGCGGCCACGCAGCCGTTTCGATGCCGCCTGGCCGTGCGGGGTCTGCGGGGCCTTTGTTGGAGCTGCTGTCGCCTGCGAGCTCCGCACCTCCACCGCGAAGCTCCTCACGAGTGCTCGGGATCAAGCAGGTTAGTCGGGAAGCCTGGTCGGACTGACCGGCCTGTCTCCTCCCCAGAAGCGGCTGCTGCTGGGTGCAGCGTCCCCTGCAAGATGCCCCCGGAGCAGCTGGAGGACCTGTGCCGCAGGGAGAGGCTCCACTGTCGGGACCTCGGCGTCAGCAGAGCCAACATCAACCACTATGAGGTGGAATTCCTTTGTGACTACAAGAAGACCAAAGTAGGACACCAGCAGTCCAACACGCTGCTGCTTTCTCCACTTTTCTTCCTTTACAGGCTTCATTTATTGAGAATTAAGGAACTTAGCATTTTCTCCTTTTGATCCACAATCTCCCGAATGGAGCCGGTGTCCTCTCTGACGTAGTTACCTGGATTAATTACTGCGTGGCTTTATGTCCTTTAACCAGGGAGCAGAGTCATGCTCAGAATCAGCACTGAGAACCTCAGATGTCTGGAAAACAGGAGAATCCCTGGAACGACTACAGAATCGCAGTTTAGATTCATTCTGCATTCCTGCTGTTCTAAAAGGACGGGAATCACAGACTGCAGCTAAGATGACCATCAGAGCGAGGAGTTACAGCAGTTTATGCCACTCGATTATAATTCCAAATCTGGGGAATAATATCACATCCGTGGGGGGTAAAAGGAGTTGCTGGTGAGACACGTGATTAGTTGGTTTATCTCTGCCTCACCGAGGCTTCGCGCCTTCAAACATTCACAGGAATATACAGTTTTATGTCTCATTATCACAAAATTAAAACGTGTTTTTAAAGGGTGCAGCGTTCCTCAAAATGAGGAAGAAACTCTGAAATGAGGCGGGGATTATGAGGAGCACAGAAGTGGTGTCGTTTGAGTGACAAAATAGTTAATTTATGATGCTTTTAGGTGCAATTACAACATCTTAGAATGTTGCTGAGAACAATTGTGACACAAAGAATGGGAAAAATCTCTGTCACTAACTTCTTTTTACTGTTTTCTAAGGACACAGAGTTATATATGGTGAAGTGGAAGGGATATCCCGAGTCTGAAAACTCCTGGGAACCCAAGAAAAACTTAAAATGCCCAAAACTAATGAAGCAGTTCCATCTGGACCTGGATCAGATGTTAAGGCGCAACAAGAGACACAGCGTTCCCAAAAAACTGGATAAGGAGACGGTGTCCTTCTTGACCCAGAAAGCCAAACTCCACCTGAGTCTTCAGCGCTGGGAAGCTCACTTGAATCAGACTCGCAACCATCCGGGCCGCATTTTCGTCCGGAATGAGGTGGACCTGGAGGGCCCGCCAAAGAACTTCACGTACATCAACAACTACAGAGTGGGTCCGGGCATCGTGCTGGACGAGATGGCGGTGGGCTGCGAGTGTAGCAGCTGCTGGGAGGAGCCCGTCAACGGCTGCTGCCCCGGCGCCTCCCTCCACCGCATGGCTTACAACGACCGGGGCCAGGTCCGGATCCGGCCCGGGAAGCCCATATATGAGTGCAACTCGCAGTGCAAATGTGGCCCCGAGTGTCCAAACAGGGTGGTCCAAAAGGGAATCCAGTTCGACCTGTGTATCTTTAAGACTGACAACGGTCGAGGCTGGGGGGTCCGCACTCTGCAGCACATCAAGAAGAACACGTTTGTCATGGAGTATGTGGGAGAGGTACGCCGCCACCTGTCACATGACCCGGTTCACACCTGCCCTGGTTTGTGGGGAAACATCTTAACGTCATACAAGTGGCTGACAGCCCCACGTCTAACTACGGTCCCGTTATCGAAGCAGACGCAGACGCTTAATTAAGTCCTCGTGACACACCTGCCCACAGATTTAGCATCATTCTGGGGCTGAAGCTTTGAGTAAGACGGGAACACGCACGTGTGGTCGTAAACGATCGGTGTTGCCTTCCAGATCATCTCCACGGATGAAGCAGAGAGGAGAGGCCACGTGTACGACCGCCAAGGCTCCACCTACCTGTTTGACCTGGACTACGTAGAAGACGTGTACACGGTGGATGCAGCTCACCAAGGCAACGTCTCCCACTTCGTCAACCACAGTGTGAGTGTCGACCGTCCCCCGTTCCTGTGAGGCTCCGCCCACTTCATCAGTAAAGTGTGTGTGTGTGTGTGTTTTCCTTTGGTCGTGATTAGTGAGAGGACTAGTGAGCGACTGGCAGCAGGTGAACAGTCGGTGCCTTCCTGGGTGTTAAGTCTCATCTTTTTGCAGTGTAATCCCAACCTGCAGGTATTTAATGTGTTCGTTGACAACATCGACGAGCGGCTCCCCAGAATCGCCTTGTTTTCCACGCGCAGTATTCGTGCAGGAGAGGAGCTGACCTTCGATTACAAGATGCAGAGTAAGTACCGTAATTTCTGGACTGCAGAGCGCACCTGATTAAGAGCCGCACAATCTAAATTTAGAGAGAAAATCAATTTTGTACCTATCCAAGCCGCACCGGATTATAAGCCGCAGGTCCCACGTAGTAATATGAAAAATTAGATGGAAACATTCAGTACCGGTGGATGTTTTTATTATCGTAAGAGACGAGTCACTGACGAGCGACAGACAGGTCAGAAGCAACAGACACTCTCTTCACTTGTGTGTTTATACAGAGACCTTAACTCCAAATTTTATCACGTCAGGATTTTTGAACTTTTCTTTTAATTTAATCCGTTTAGCAACATAAATCTATTCTACCGGTAAATGCTTTTTTTTCTAACGTGTCTGTAGTGCAGCTGCCTTGAAATATACGTTTGAGCTACACACTAATTACCTTGTTTATGCTTTTATACTCCAACAATGAACAATCTAAACTCCCCGATGTTCACCTCTAAAATCTTCATCTTCATGGCGGTGGCACCGCGGCCGCCTGCTCTCTGTGTGCTGACCCAGTCTTCCAGAACCTTCTCAGGCTCATTGACCCAGTCCTCCAGAACCTTCTCAAGCTCATTGACCCAGTCCTCCAGAACCTTCTCAAGCTCGGGCCTCCTGCGATGTTTAAAAGCTTTTGTCCTCTTTTTGCTTTGGATCAGGTCTTCAGGCGGCGTCTCCACCTTCTCCAATTGATTACCGTAATGCCAAGATCACGCACGAGTGATCGCTTTTAACTTAAAAGCCGCATCATAAGCTTTTCTTCTAGTATTTCCATGTTGATGAGGGTCAGTAAAAATGACTGATTCACAATAGTTGTCATAGTGCGCCACGAAAAAACCATGAATAAGCCGCAGTGTTTAAAGTGGAGGATAAAAGTAGCGGCTTATAGTCCGGAAATTACGGTAGCTGCCTCACTAAGGTGCCCCTGAAATGACCTTTGTGGACGCGAGCGGAGATGTTTGGCACTGACCACCAGCGGCCCTCCGCCCATCACTTCTGTTGTCCATCCAACCCGCCCTGACATCCGCCGTCCCGTCTTTCCTCCGTACTTGATTAAAGCTCCTTTGGCAACAGTTGCAGACGCGACTCCGGGAGCAGGAGATGTTCTGGCATCTCCTCTGCAGAGGCTCTCTGTCGGACTGGGTGGAGGCTGTTTGGCACAGCTGGAGCTGGAGGAACAGGACGGAGCTCCGGAGGAACAGGACGGAGCTCCAGAGCTCCGAATCCCCACGTCAACACAATATTCAGTCATTTTAGATGTTTGGGTGCACGTTGATGAGAGAATGTTTGAATTGTTGTCCTTTCATCTTTCTATTTGGACCCGTCTCAGACCAAATCTCTGTGTTTCCAGTTGACCCAGTTGACACTGAAAGCACCAAAATGGACTCCAGTTTTGGTCTCGCGGGTCTCACGAGTTCTCCGAAAAAGAGGATTCGGGTGGAATGTCGATGTGGCTCGGACTCCTGTCGGAAATACCTGTTCTGAAGACACCTGGACGCCACGTCTTCACCTGTCAACATGCACAAATTTGTACAGCTCTTTTATATAAGGTGTCCGTTTTTATAAGATCAAAAGGTTTATTTTAATTAGTTTTACAATACTTAGAATTCTGCTTTGAGTGAGAGGTGCAGTTTATTTATCTCAGCAGTCTGAACATCTGTAACAGAAAAGCCTCAAAGGTCCCGACAGGCTGATATTCACTGAAGTCAATGTGAAGCGCTACGTTTGAACGGATTTTCAGGAAGCAGCTTTAAAAGCCGCAGGAAGTTCCATCTGAAGGAAATCGTGTCCTCAAACCCTGTCAGGACTGACCCTGCTGTCACTTCAGAACCTGCCAACAGACTTGGAAACCTTGAAAAAGGCACAATAACTTGTGTTTTTGGAATAAGGATTGTTGGTAATGGGAGCAGCTGGAGAGACGCACCTGAGCCCGGATTTACCTGTCAACGTTGCTGCACCTTCTCTTCGTGTCCTTAAACTGCAGCGACTGGAAGCTGAGCCGAGGCGACAGGAGCTTCCTGGGCCGGTGTTCTATGCAACGAAGTGACAGTCTAACCGCCACTACAGCTGTGAAACACACATTTAAGGTAAATCTGAAACTGCTGGAGGGATCAAGTCCAAACCATGACAGATTTACTCCCTTTAAACCTCTCATTGTGGTTTTTGTTCTTTTTGTACTGGTTGTGTCTTTAACCTTTTTAACTGTTAGGCCTTTCTGTGACGTTCTTATGGATGGAGAGTGAAGGCGATGTAAATAAATCATTCTAAATCGATGCTTTTATTTATTTTTTTACTTTAAGTTTCTCTGCACATGCGCAGTGCTGCTCTCTGCCAGCAGGTGGAGCTACCGAGCGTTTCCATAGATGCGTCACGTGATCTTTGAAGCTCTCAATTTTAAACGGTAGTACATATGTAATGGCATGTAGATAAGCCTCTGCTTGAACAGGAAGTTGATGCTTGAGTGTAGAAGTTGCTGCTGCAGAAGCTAAAATGTGTGTTAACCTCAGATGATCTGGAAAACCGAAGGTTCCTGAGAGCAGATGAAGCCTAAGTGAGCTCTGACGTAGATGTGGGCCAGCTGGCTGATCTCTGCTCGGGGGGTCAGGCAGGGATCTTGAGGATTTAGTGGCTTTGTGAAGGATCAGCAGACTCAGGTGGTTGATGAGCTGTCTGGGGCAACTGAAGAGGCTCCGGAGGACAAACGTCTGCTCCACGTGGAGGAGTTGCTCATTCACAGAATGTAGTTGCTAAGAGAACCTTCACTTCCACCCCCGCCCCCCCATTAAGGTGTAACAAAGCTACATGAGTAGCTACGGACGCTCAAAGATTCTCATTAAATGATCAAAGATCCACTCCGAGTGACTTTAAAGCTTTTATTTTGATCTGAATGTGATTTCCTGCTTCCGTGACTTAACGTGTTCAAGTCGCATTAACTGTAATTACAGTGTAATAACTACCCAATCTTAAAATGCTGAGTCGTAAGAAAACTTGGTACAAAAGCTTGAGGTCAAAAAATGAGGTCAAAGGTCACCAGCGTTTTGCTTGATTGTTTTAATGTGGACTGACCCTGTTGTCACCTTCCTCACGACGGTCCGTTTCAACCACGGCGGCGCCGACGTCTCCGCTGGTGGACGTTACACAGAATTAGAGAAGAGGAGGACATGCCTCCCAACCGCCTCTGGCCACACGTTATTTCAGCTGGATTCATTTTTATCCATTTATTCAACCTTTTTATCCCAGAACGGAGCCCAAATTTACATTCAGAGAAGCTTTTAAAGATTCCACCCTTGGAAAACGTCATCTAAACAGTCCAGAGGCTTCAAATCACCATGGTTACAGAAGGATGGAGCGCAGGTAGAAAAGGGGTCCCTTCATTGGGTCGGCATCGTTTTACCTCCTCACATTCAGACCTGCCAGCAGAACGAGGCGCACAGAGGTCACAGAGGTCACGGCAGCTTCCCAAAAGGTCGTGTGGCTGAGGCCACTCAGCCAGCGTGAGGCCTCGGCAGCATCCTGGTCCACATCTGGCTTTGACTCACTTTTCTTCTACAGTAGGAACTCCCAAAGAGGAACCAGTCTGAGAGGAAGCAGGAAGGAGCCGCCCCGGTCCGCCGACACCAGCTGTCCCCGGCGTCACCAGGAAGGGCGGTGGGTCCTCACAGTTGCGTCATCAAACCACACAACACACGCCTGTGGTCGCATTGATTGAGCGAATTAGGCCGTGAGGCCGCTCCTCGCCACCGTCAGCGCTCGCTGCTTCCTGCAGCTTCACACCTCTGGTGCACGAGCAGAGAAAATGCACGTCAGCACTTTTGGGGCCGTGACTGACATCAGAGCTTCTCCACAAGGAGGGTTCTGAGTCAACGTCGGTGTCGGCGCCGCCCGACTTGGAATCAGCTTGAATCTGGAGCGTTTGTTTCTGAGCATCAACAGTCGGGCGGTTTTGCTTTAGAATGACTCAGCGTCACTCGAACGTGGCGCTGGCGTGGAGCTGCAGCTCGTGGTTACGCGCTCTGACTTTGGACTCGTGTCGTTTCTGACAACAACAGAGCAGGATGAGGACGCGTCGCCACTTCCTCCCATATGACACCAGCACAGCAACAACATACGTGTGGTTTGCGTGTGCAGAGTGGGAGGAGCTTCAGCTTTAGGTCTCATCAGCTGACCCTCTCAGGTGTCTCATCAGCTGACCCTCTCAGGTGTCTCATCCGCTGACCCTCTCAGGTGTCTCCATCAGCTGACCCTCTCAGGTGTCTCATCAGCTGACCCTCTCAGGTGTCTCATCAGCTGACCCTCTCAGGTGTCTCCATCCGCTGACCCTCTCAGGTGTCTCATCAGCTGACCCTCTCAGGTGTCTCATCCGCTGACCCTCTCAGGTGTCTCATCAGCTGACCCTCTCAGGTGTCTCCATCAGCTGACCCTCTCAGGTGTCTCATCAGCTGACCCTCTCAGGTGTCTCATCAGGTGTCTCATCAGCTGACCCTCTCAGGTGTCTCATCAGCTGACCCTCTCAGGTGTCTCATCAGGTGTCTCATCAGCTGACCCTCTCAGGTGTCTCATCAGCTGACCCTCTCAGGTGTCTCATCAGGTGTCTCATCAGCTGACCCTCTCAGGTGTCTCATCAGGTGTCTCATCAGCTGACCCTCTCAGGTGTCTCCATCAGCTGACCCTCTCAGGTGTCTCCATCCGCTGACCCTCTCAGGTGTCTCATCAGCTGACCCTCTCAGGTGTCTCCATCAGCTGACCCTCTCAGGTGTCTCATCAGCTGACCCTCTCAGGTGTCTCATCAGCTGACCCTCTCAGGTGTCTCATCAGGTGTCTCATCCGCTGACCCTCTCAGGTGTCTCCATCCGCTGACCCTCTCAGGTGTCTCATCAGCTGACCCTCTCAGGTGTCTCATCAGCTGACCCTCTCAGGTGTCTCCATCCGCTGACCCTCTCAGGTGTCTCCATCAGCTGACCCTCTCAGGTGTCTCATCAGCTGACCCTCTCAGGTGTCTCATCAGCTGACCCTCTCAGGTGTCTCATCAGCTGACCCTCTCAGGTGTCTCATCAGGTGTCTCATCCGCTGACCCTCTCAGGTGTCTCCATCCGCTGACCCTCTCAGGTGTCTCCATCAGCTGACCCTCTCAGGTGTCTCATCAGCTGACCCTCTCAGGTGTCTCATCCGCTGACCCTCTCAGGTGTCTCCATCAGCTGACCCTCTCAGGTGTCTCCATCAGCTGACCCTCTCAGGTGTCTCCATCCGCTCGCTTCTAACCTTCCCTCAGGTGCTTCTCTGCTCCTCACTGGCTGTTCGGTGCTCCTGTGGGATCATCCAGTCACCTCTGTGATGGATCCACCTTCAGAATCTGGCGTCTACTCAAAAAATAATCATGACCACTCCAACAACGCCGGCGCTGCAGCCACACCTTGGTCGGTCCACGTCGGTCCAGGTCGGTCCACGTCAGTCCACGTCGGTCCACGTCAGTCCACGTCGGTGCAGGTTGGTCCACGTCAGTCCAGGTCGGTCCACGTCAGTCCACGTCGGTCCACGTCAGTCCAGGTCGGTGCAGGTTGGTCCACGTCAGTCCAGGTCGGTCCACGTCAGTCCAGGTCGGTTCAGGTCAGTTCAGGTCAGTCCATGTCAATCCAGGTCAGTCCAGGTCGGTTCAGGTCAGTCCAGGTCGGTCCACGTCAGTCCAGGTCGGTCCACGTCGGTCCACATCGGTCCACGTCAGTCCAGGTCGGTGCAGGTTGTTCCACGTCAATCCAGGTCGGTCCACGTTGGTCCAGGTCAGTTCAGGTCGGTTCAGGTCGGTTCAGGTCGGTCCAGGTCAGTCCAGGTCAGTTCAGGTCGGTCCAGGTCGGTCCGGGTCATCAGGAGGCTGATGATTCTCTCGCTCCGTCTCTTCTGGACTCTACCAGCTTTTGGACGATGCCTAACGTTTGGTCATTTAACTGTAACTATGGAAACAGGATGCAACCGGAACCAGCTGTTGCTGCTGGTGGGAGATGCGGCTCAGGTTGGTCTCTGCTTACATGACTCGATAAGGCTCTGGTGGCAGATGAGGTTTAGTTCTGCAGCAGGCTGGGAGGTGGGAAAAGAGCCCTTTCTTCAAGTCTTTGTTCAGGAAGAAACAGACAACAGGGTTAACACCGGCTTGGGCAAAACTCATCCACACGGTGGTGGACAGGTACCGGTGTGGGATTGTGCAGGCCTTGACAAACACCCTCCAGTAACAGGCCACGATGTACGGTGACCAGAGCACCAGGAACAGCAGGGTGATCACATAAAACATCCTGCCCAGCTGCTTCTCTGCTTTGAACTCCTCCATGCCCAACAGACGGCGGTTCTGGTTGTGCAAGTTTTGGCGTATTCCCAACAGAGTGGGGGGCATTGGCCCCCGGCCAAAGCCTGCGATCCAGTTGGCTGCCGCCTGGCCGGTAGCCCCCGGCCCATGGAAGGTCCAGTTCTGGCTGATGGCTGGCACCATCTGGACAGGCTTCATCTTACGGTGCTTATACTCGAAGAGGAGTAGCTTCATATAAACAACGTGTGTAGCGAGAATTAGCACAGCCAGCATTAGCATGAAGCCGAGGGTATCGTTAGCCTTGAAGTAGCGATGCTCGAAGATGCACTGGTCCTCTTCACGGATGAACTTGTAGGTGCCCACATCAAAGACAGGAGGGAACGCCATGGCCACCGACAGAGTCCAGACCATGCACACCACCGCCACGCACGTCCAGAATGTCATACGCTTTGAGTAAAAGCGGTGGTGTGCGATGGCCATGTAGCGCGTTACGCTGATGCAGAACAACATGAAGGCAGCGTGGAAACAGAAGAGCACTGCCATGAAGGCCACCACCTTGCAGCTCAGGACACTGTAGGTCCAGGCTGAGCCGTTCTTTACAGACACCAACACAAACGGGAAACAGATGGCAGAGCGAATGGTGTCCGCCAGGCACAGGTCCAACAGGAAGTAGTACGGCGCCTTGTGCAGCGCCCGGTCTCTGAGGACCAGCAGCGACACCACCAGGTTGCCCACCAGGCTGATGCAGATGATCAGCCCCAGCAGCAGCAGCTTGATGTAGGTGGAAACGGCTGATGAAGGCGTCTCAGCCACCACACTGGCCGCGGTGGACGCCAGCGCAGCCACGGACCCCGCGGGGCCTTCGCTGCTCCCATTTCCATTGGCCATGTCAAACACTCCCTCGTCCATACCACCTCTTCTTTACAAGCCAAGATAGCTGCTCCTCCTCCTGCTGCTCCTCCTCCTGCTGCTGCTCCTCCTCCTGCTGCTGCTCCTCCTCCTCCTGTTGCTCCTCCTCCTCCTGCTGCTCCTCCTCCTGCTGCTGCTCCTCCTCCTCCTGTTGCTCCTCCTCCTGCTGCTGCTCCTCCTGCTGCTCCTCCTCCTCCTGCTGCTGCTCCTCCTCCTGCTGCTGCTGCTCCTCCTCCTGCTCCTCCTCCTCCACCAGCTAGCAGTGCTGTGGTCCTCGTGGTTGCTCCCTGCTTGGTCACCAGGAACAGAAGCACTTTAAACCACATGGCTCCATTTTGAGGATCCGATCCTGTAAAAAGAAGACAAAGAGCTCAGATCTGAAAGGTCACCAGAGTCGCTCCTCTTTTCAAAGGAGTCTAAAGTGAAGGTCACCAGGATGCAGATGTATCAGGGAGAAAAGCGTCTGATCTGATTTTATTCCATCTGAATTAGAGAAAATCGGAGTGGAACAAACTTGAGAGGCTGAGTGATGGAAGCCAGTCAAAGGTCTCATCTCTGAAGTTACTACAATAATCAGGTTCAATATAACATTCGGGTCATTTTAGAAGATTTCAAATCTGAACCGAATCATCTTCACGGCATTTTAAATAAAAGTGATCCGAACCGTCTCAGCTGAGGCTGATCCTGGTGCTCAAACATGTGCATGTTGAACCAGCACCTTGCTGCTCTGATTCATCACAGAGGGGATGTGACTCCAGGACGGGGGGCTGGAACCTTCCTGTCCTAAAGGATCAGGAAAACCAGACTGGATGAGGGGAAACGGGATAATAGCGCTAAAGTTAATAGCTTGGCGGTTTTTCTCTTCCTGCTTTTGGGGCCTCGGCCTGAGCAGCTCCCCAGGCTGAGGCGGCCGTGAGAGGGAGCCTGTGTGAGGAAGGAGGAGCTTTGCTGGAGCTGGAAGTTGGTTGGCGGCGGAGCGCAGAGTCACCGTCAGGAAGAGGGTAGCAACAGCAGCCCCACACCTCCAGCTGGAGCTGGTGGGAGGGGGCAGCAAAGCTCACTGGAGGAGAGCCACACTGGGGAGCTGCTGTCTGGCTCCAGGGTCCAGTCAGACCAGCCCGCTCACATGGAGCCAGAACTGGTGAAAGTACCACGTGTGGTGGGTCGGTACCACCTGTGGTGGGTCGCATGTGCTGCCGGGCTCCTCAGGAAAGCACCTTACACCTGCGGGCCTGTTCATCTTGACCCAGAACACACTGAAGCATGAGGCAAATCTGTCGTCTGATCGCCCAGACAGACAGACAGACAGACAGACAGGCAGACAGACAGGCAGACAGACAGACAGACAGGCAGACAGACAGACAGGCAGCACGCCAGCCTGTAGAACCAGAACAGGGCAGTGTTGTTTGGGGTCTTTACCTGCTGTGGGCTGCTTGTCCTCCACACTGTGACAGACAGACAGGACGGACAGGACGGACAGACAGGCCGTCTGTTGCAGTCTGCAGGAGGTCTTCACGATCCGGCTGCTCCTGAACGCAGCACAGCGAGCTGGAATTAACGTGGCCCCTCTGCGGCTCCGGGCTGGTTCTGCTGGGGTGTCTCCATCTATTGGGTCCCGGTGGCGCGTGTGTCCGTTGTCCTACCGCAGCCTCAGTGGACTCGTGTCTCCCACCGCGCTTCCTTTCGCATCGTTCCTGCCGAGCCGAGCCGAGCCGAGCCGAGCCAACCTCAGCGGCCAAATCCGCCCTCAGCATTCCGAAACGATCCCATCATGCCGAGGTCCAGCCCAGCAGTCCGCTATCTGACGCGATGAGGCCGCAGAGCCCCGCGCAGTGCGGGAGCGGCGCCGCGGCCGCGGATCATCGCGTCCCGCAACGGGCGGATCACAGCGCGGCTCCGGGGGGGGGCGACGTCCTGGCGGCGTGTTCGGCGGCACGAAGGCGCTCTCACAGCTTCCGAGGGCTCCAGTTTCCAGACCTGCTGCTCTCGGACGGGGTTTTAATCCCGACAGCGTTCCGGGAGCAGGGGCGGACCTAAGAGGGCTGCGGGCTGGAGCCCCCCCACCAGACCCGAGCTGCCCCCCAGCCCAGAAAGTGGCTCAACATCTGCACAGCTGGAATAGAGCTTCCATTAAAAGGAGACCGCAAAGAGCTTTAAGTTCCTTTAAATTCAGTGCAGGCATTAAACACGAGATTATATCGACACACACACGTATATATATATATATATATATACACACACACACACACACACATATATATATACACACACACATATATATATCTATATATTTATCTATCCCTACACACACACACACACATATATATATACACACACACACACATATATATATCTATATATATATTTATCTATCCCTACACACACACATATATATATCTATATATTTATCTATCTCTACACACACACATATATACACACACATATATCTATATATTTATCTATCTCTATATACAAACACACATATATATAAATAAATAAATCTGTGTGTGTGTATATATCTATATATTTATCTCTATACACACACACACAAATAAATAAATCTGTATATATATATATATATATACATACATATACATATACTGTATATATACTGTGTGTGTGTGTGTGGTAATAATTATTAAAAATATACCCATTCAGCCATAAAAACAGAATTTATTTACACGTTTACATGTATATATATATATATACACAGAGATATATAGATAGATATATCTATATATCTCTGTGTGTCTGTGTATATAGACATAGATCTGCATGTATTTATATAGTGCATATATATACATATATGTGTGCATATATGTGTATATATATATAGAGAGAGAGAGAGAGTGTGTGTGTGTCGTAATAATTATTAAAAATATACCCATTCAGACAGAACAACAGAATGTCTTTAGTAATATAATAATATTATAATAATATTTTATAAAGGTAGAATGAGACGACGTGTAAAGTATTTTAAAAGCACTTTTTCTGGACTCATCTGTTTCTGGGCACCGTCTCTGGCGTTTCTGTTTCCATCCCGTTAAACATCGAGCACGAGTCCAGGAGAGGCTGTTTCATGAAGCAGAGCGAGAGCAGCATCCAGACATGTGGGTTAACCAAACAAGACGCGTCGCACGCCGACGTGTGTGAAGCAGGTCATGGATGTGTTCTCAGACTGGGAAGTTCTGCTCCAGGGCCCAGTGTAGCCAGTTGTTCTGGTGGAGCACATTCACTCCCAGGCCTTGAGCACGATAGACAGAACCCCCGGCTGGCTTAGATAACCAGTATGTGGACCGGCCAGACTGGTCAACGCTGTATAAACACATGTGTTGTGCGTCGCAGGCTGGCGTCGTGTCATCGTTACTGTGTTGTGAGGTTGTGTTGCTGCTGCTGATTGTGTGAACGCTCTGTGGTGTTCTGGCATCTTTATTTTGACTTATTTCGTTTATTGTGATGATTTTGGAACTTCAGTGGTCAAAGTGAAGAAAACCCTGATGTTCAGGTAGAAACTGTGAAAAACATCCGCTGAAGTGTTGAAAACAGCCGTACCCTGACGAGCTGAGCAAAGGAAACGGAGAGTCGGGTTTGATCGGTGAGGTGACCTTTGACAGAACAGGCTGTTTACGTGCTGAGAACGTCTACTGGGCTTCCCCTCCTTTGTCTACCTTCCTTCTCTCAGGTCTGTCGCAGCACATCTGAGGTTGTCGGGGGCAACGACCGTGTGGTAAAGTTCTACTGACACCAACCCATACAAACAACAGATGTGATGATTAAAGGCAGCTCGGTCTGAAAGTGCTGGTTCTGACAGCCCGACGAAGGCGCCAGCTCGGCCCGGCGCGCCGATACTGTAGTGGCAGCAGATGTATCACACACGCGTCAGCAGGTCCAAGGTTGGCGGTGAGAGTCCAGCGCGTCCATGGCAACTAAATGTTGCGTGTCAAGGAATTTTCTGTGTCGCCGTCTGGGTCGGGAGGGGTTCTGAGGTTCTGACGCATCAGCGGCAGACAGAGATCTCATCGTCACAAAAATAAAGAAAATGGCGTCGTCTGCGTACAGCTTTACCAAAAAAGCCTTGTTCTACCTCTGGGAGCGTTAGCATGGACTAGCTTTGAATTTCTGGCAGATTTTTTTTTAATGAAACCACAGAAGGAACTAAAAAAACACGACTGAAATTCTGAATTTCAAGATATAAGCAAATATTCCCACACTGTGAATCAGTGAATCAGGCGAGTAACCATCGCGGCGAGGCCCGAGCGAAGGAAGCACTGAGTCACCGACGTACAACAATATGATTTTCACTCTTTCTCGTGACACATTGTCCCTGTCAGCGAGAATCAAAACAGAATTTTCACCTCAATGTGAAGAGTTCAAGGATCTGAAAGTGCAGTCATCATGCTCAGATTGCGCTCTTGTTAGTATTCCCACGAGAACGCTAAAGCCGAGCGCGGCGGCGCCGTTTTCCATTCCAGCAGACTCACATGTTCCATCCCTTCATTCACAACTTCACCGTCTTCACAATCGTTGGTTCTCAGAAAAGTCCAGCGTGACGCCTGCAGCCGAAAAAGTGCCGAACATCAGAAGAAACGTCGCGCTTGTTCGACCCAGACGCAGAAGACGTGCACGTGTGAGCAGAGCCGCTCGTAATCATCAGCTAATAACACAACGAAGCTGTTATTAACACCTTATTTAGCACAACAGATTAGCACAATTTATTTACTCATTTTTCATTTTATTCGATATAAAATCACTTTTTTTAGACGACAGACTGTCCATCCGGAGACGTGAGTCAGGTTATTACCACGTTTCCTCTCCGTCACCCATCTCTCCATCATGTTTGCTGCAACACTCATCTTTGTGAATAAAATTATTGATTTTGCATCAAGAAAAAGCGGGAAAACAGGAAAAATGGCTGATGAAAAATGCTTTGAAAGAAACACAAACTTGTTATTATCAAAAAAAATATAACAAAGATAATTTTACCACATTAAAGTTTCTATTTCCTGGCTTTTGGTGATTTTTTTTCTAGTGTTTTAAACTTTTTTGTTGTCCTCCAGCTACAAATGGTGAAATGTGGAGATAAAAAGAGGATTCAGGCGTCTCTGCTCACGATCCAGATGTGCAGGTAACGACTGTTGGTTTCTGGTCGTATTGATGCAGCAAAGCCAAGAATAATTGTTCTGGTTGTTTTCTGGAGCTGTTTTAATCGAAATAATAATAACGGAGTGACCTAAAGCTTTGGACTTCACGCCGGAGCGTTTCTCTTCTGCAGTGACACCGGCGGCGGCGGCGGCGGCGGCTCCGATTAAAGGCCAAACATCAAAGAAGATGTTCGTGGAAGATGTTCTCTGGAAATGTCCGTCATGCTGCCGCCGCCTGTCTTTTGCCAGCCTGAGAGTTTCCACTCTTGTGAGTGGGTATAAATACGGCATCCCTGCAGCGCCGTCGCGCCGTCTTCCTGCCAGACCGTCAGCAGGTGAGTGTCAACACATTCAATCAACTTTCTGCAAGCTGAAGTAAAAAGATGAGATTTTCTCACAAACCCCAAATGCAACAGTTGAGTGAGGAGGACTCGTGTGTGTTTTACCTCCTTTTAGCTTCAGATGCTGAAAAGCAGGTTTCGTGTGGAATAACACCCCCTCTGAGTGACTTCAAAGTCTTTCCCTCAAAGAACTAGAAGAAAAAGAAGCTGGAGGACGAGTGTTGACGCGCCGCCACGGTGAGCAAAAACCTTCATTCACCTTCTAAAACTCAGCAAACTCCAGTTCTTCTCAATGAAAGTGGAGTTTTGACGTACTTTTCACAGAAAAGAGTTTTGACTCGTGGTTGTGCTCATGGAAATGTTGATTTGATCCCGTTTGAGCTTTGATGCTGAAAAGATCGAATGCGTTTCTCTTCTTTTGCTTTGCGTCAAAGTCTCGCTGATATGAAGAGAGAGGATTGAGGAGCAACTGAGAGCTGACCTGCAACATTTCTGTTGCCTTAATGATTCACACTAGGACAGAGACACTGGTCCAACTGGGGCCGAGAGGGCAAAATAAACCTCCACTCTGGGTCTGTTTGGTGGGAGCTAAAGCGCCTTTTGGCCGGCTGCTGTTGGACCTCTTCACCGTGGTTCTGCTGAGGTTCCTGTAGATGTTTGAGGCGATCAAGTCGCGGCTCCATTCGTGTCGCCGCTCAGGCAGCTTCGGCCATGTTGAGCAGATGTTGAAGACGGCGGAGAGAGACGCTTTTAATGAGATAATATCAGATAATATCACTTAATATCGGTGGCCGGGCGTCGGCGGGCCTGCTCGCACTCGCCGCGTCGCTCTTTACACACGCGGTTCTGATGGGGACGTTTGGTCGCCTGCCACTCAAAAATGAATCACTGCAAATGTCGAACAAAGATTTAATCTGCGGAATAATGCGGAGTCCTCAGGTGGACGGCGAGCGTTAGAGACTTCCTGTGTGTCGAGCACGAAACACCACTTTGGTCACGACCACGAACACCCGCCGCCATAATGAAAGTCTGCCTGTGCGATCGGGTCGTGGTGTTTTGAGGGACACAAGCGTGGATTCACTCACATGTGACGGCGTAAAGTGGTCACGGAGTGTTTCAGCCTGGAATGAAAGACCGACGTGAGGCGCATGAGGAGGATTCCACCTTCTCTCAGTTTAGGTTTCAATTTCATAAACAGAATCATTACACGACGTCGGCCCGTCAGGTTCAGTCATACAAATTCCATATTCCTTTGATGGTGCTGTAAATAGGGGCAGGAGGAGAAGCTGCTTGGGGTCCCCCCCTGTACAGGTGCATCAGCGCTGCTTTTATTCTGGAAACTGACTGAATTAAATGTGTTTGCAAAGGGGCAAAACTGCAGCCTCCTTTCCTCGTTGTCTTCTCCCGATGCTTACTCATTTTTTTCACATTGAATAAAATGTGTAGGAGTCTTATTTTCACTTGTCTGATCTAAAATTAACCGACATGTGAGAACATGAAGGTATCTGGGACGTGTGATGTGAGATATGGGACTGTGAGTAATCCATCCAACGCCCATCTGTAGCCTCTGCAGCCTTCCTGCCGCTGTAATTTGGCTCCTCCAGTTATTCAAACACAAAGAACGGGCCACATATGGAAGGCAGAACTCGCAGTGATGGCGGACATCTTTGTTAAAGACTGCGACTTTCATCAAAGAAGCCAGAGAGGCGACGCGACGCGGAGAAGCCACAAACGTGCAGAGCGCTCTCGTCTTCTCCTGAACTGAGGCTGCAGCAACACCAACAAACACTCTTGTTCTCCTCCAGACGCGCGCTTGCAGCCTGATCTCAGGGTGAGATAACAGAGCCGCGCTCCCTCCCCACAACACCTCCAGGATTGTTACCTGCTGTAGTCTTCTTATCATTCAAAGTCAAGAGAGAATCCAGCCAAGATCCCGTTGAGGATCCGGCGAAACGAGCTGTAAACTAACAGGATGTGACCCATCAGCAAGAGGACAAGAGGCTTTTTCGCTGCTCCAGAAGAAGATTCAAAATGTTCCTTTATTCCATTAGGATCTCTACAATGATGTCATCATTGATCTCTGTGGAGGAGCCGCTGGGATCCTGTGAGAATCCACTGATTCTCTAACATGTTTGGATTAGTGTTAGGAGCTATGAAAGTCCTCATAAAGATAGAAGTACAGCGGCGTGTGTGTGTGTATTTGTGTGTGTGGGTGTGTGTATTTGTGCGTGTATGTGTGTGTGTGGTGTGTGTATGTGTGTGTGTGGTGTGTGTGTGTGTGGTGTGTGAGACAGAGAGAGAGAACACACCTGTGAACAGGGGTACAGGAAGTGTTCTGAAGACCGCCCACCTCATGGTGCCGATGCTGGATGCTGATTGGCTGTGCAGCTCAGTGCTGAACTGGGCTGACAGGTGGAATTTGGGCTCTTTGCACCACTTTTCTCTGAGCTGGCTGCTCATTTCTCCTGGACTGGCTTCAGGATCGCTTCATTACATGTTCATAGAGTCCTGAGAGTTGCACATTTATCACCTGACGGTTTTTCCTTTTCCTTCAGTGAGAATATCACCTGTAGCTCCTGATGTTTCCTGTTGCCTCAGGGATGCCAGAGATGTCTGCAGACAGGTTGATGTGTGAACTGCAACAAGCTCAACCAACGCAGAGCAGAAAGGTTAAAGAAGCGGCGGAGCTGCGCCCCCCCCTTCCTCCTGATCTCAGCAGACACGTGATGTCACCTCCTACCTCAGGAAACCAGGTAGACCACAAACATGAGCAGAGAAAGAGCTGGAACCAACCCAGAGCTGCTCTGCTGGAGGTCCACACGCTGTAAATCTGGAGGCAGAAAACTAAAACTGGTTTAATAACTTTTTATTAAACTCTCAGGACTGTCTCGTCCCCGCGTCCACGTGTCTCGCTGGCTCCTCTGATTGCTGCCTGAGCCTGTAGAAGGTTGTTGAGGCTCCGCTCCCTGCACAGCCTGTTGACCTGCCTGATGTGTGTTTTCCTCAGAGTTGGAGCAGTCAGCAGCAGAGACCCTCCGTTCTGCGGCAGGTTTTCCCAGCAGCTTCCAGACAGCAACGCTGTGCGTCTCCTCAGCAACAGGCTGCAGGTTTGTGTTGGCAGCCTGAGGAAGACGCGGCCTTCCTCTGGTTTGTGGGGGTTGTTGGACCCCAACAGGGGTGCTCATTACGTCCATCGGGATCTACCGGTCGATCGCGGCGTGACATTAAAAATGCTCAGCCCATCATTCATCCCGTCACTTGATTGACCTTTAGGTCACCGCTCATGCACAAACAACGGCGCTAAGCGCTAAGCTATTCAGCGCATTACCGCTGATTTTAAGCCATCGCTAAAACTTCTGGTCATCAAAATGAACGAGGGAGCGGGACCAAGTAAGAAGACAAAAACAGATCACTTTCATACAGAATGGGAGGTGGACTTTTCTTTCACAATGTCATTTTCGACGTGCGTTGAAGATTATTAAGTCCAAATACCGCATGTCAAACCCAGTCCTCGAGGGCCACGATCCTGCCGGGTTTTCTATCCCACTGAATGCATCTTCAGCCTGGTAGGACAGAAAACCCGGCAGGATCGTGGCCCTTGAGGACTGGGTTTGACACCGACTATGCCTCCCTGGCTGATTCAGGTCAGAGCAAGTCATCAAAGTAAACTCAATTACAAAAAAAATGTTAATAGTTAATGATTATGTGTGTTTTGCAATATCGGCTCATTCGGTTATGCAAGGTACATCAACATACATTGGACATCCAAAGAGTCCTCAATACATTTGAAAATAATTAGATGTTTTGCATTTTTGTGGTGGGTAGATCACTTTGACTTGGTCATTTTATAAGTAGCTCGCATGCTGAAAACATGTGCTGCTTCAAGGCTTCCTTCCTTCTCCCCATCCAGAAAATGTCCCAGTCGTATCCATGTGCAAAGAGGAGCCAGATGTGAGCTGTCTCCATCTCCAGTCTTCTTCACCACAGATGGGCTCCTCTTTGTGGCAGAGTCATCCTCACCTCCGCCCCCCGAGGAGAGACAGTCCAACACAGCCCTCCTCGGAGGACAGTCGTGAAGGGTAAAGAGTCAGCAGGTTCTTCTGGAGGCCTCCGTCGTTCACATCAGTGCCACAAACAGCCTGAGACACTTGTGTTCCCAGCAGGGCTCCAGAGGGAAGCAGCACGTTGTTCGTGAGTGGCCTCTGTCGTTGGCCGGGCTGCGACTCCATGTCCGAGGATTTCCCCAGCTTCTTAAAGTGAGTAACATCTGCCCGCGATCCACAACCCCTCCAACCCCCAGCTGAACATGCGTGACAGGCGGGAAAGCGCAGAAAAACAGGCATCAGATGTTACCTGAAGACCAGACATGAGCCAGTTCTGAAGAACCTGAGCGAGCGGTGGACCGAAGAGAGGAGGGAGGGTGGGATTAACTGCTGCTGTCTGTCCTTTCCAGGCATCTCCACTCCGAACACAGTCGCTGTGACAGGAGCGTCGCTCAGTGGAAGGTCCAACAGGACATCGTTCAGTGTCTGGAGGCTCAGGTGGGACCTGGACCGTGACCAAAGGCCTCACGTGGCTCCTGATCAGTGTTTACCTTCAGGAAATGAAGATTAATGCTAATCAATCACCCATTTTATATCAGAGGTTCCCCTTTGAAACAGGAGCCCGTCAGGTTCTTTGGCTTCTGCATAGCAAATGAGTGTTGAAAGATCCTCCTCTTTCCAACTCTCCTTTCTCTTCTCGCAGCTCATCCTGGAAAAACAGAAACTTCTAGAAATGCAGCTTCATCTGCGACTCTCTGAAGACCAGCAGTCAGATTCGGTGTGCTGCTTTTGTTCCCTCTTTAAAGTCTGTCGGTCTGAATTTAATCTGAATTTCTGAATGAAGTTGTTGCTGTTGCGTCACTGTAGAAGGCAGCCTGTGATTGGTCCCACAGCCTCCCTCTGTTCTTGCCACACACCGCCGTAACCAATGGAGACGGCGGTCAACAATGGGTCATCCGACATGTGAGCCAGCGTGGCTACAGAGCTGAGGCTTCGGCTCATTTTCTGCCTGGTAACGTGGCTCCGTGTGCATTAGCATCCTGATGGAGACGCTGCCAGCAGAGATGGTTGTTTCAACGTGTTCCTGCTCCTCTCAACAGATTTGATCCAGAGTCCAGAATGTTACAAACACGCCAACATCAGGCCTCCGTACACGTACGCCTACATGATAAGATGGGTACGTTTCTGTCAGTTCAGTTTAAAATCTTCATCGTTTCCATTCTCGCTCTCATAACCAGGACGGATGGTTGCTATGGTGACAGACTGACTGACATATTGAAGTGGCTGAAGGTGTGTTTGCTGTGTGTCTGACTGTTTCCAGTCCATCCTGGAGTCTCCAGACAAGCAGCGCAGCCTGAATGAGATTTACAACTGGTTCACTACCAAATTCTCTTACTTCAGAAACAACACGGCCACCTGGAAGGTCTGCAACGCTCCGCTCGCGCCGATTGGTTGTGAATCTGCGCCTGAAACAATCAGACACGCCGTGATTTCTGACCTGCTCTAATAGAATCTTCTTTGTTGGAACCAGAACGCCGTGCGGCACAACCTCAGCCTGCACAAGTGTTTTGTGCGAGTGGAGGGAGGAAAAGGAGCCGTGTGGACGGTGGATGAAACCGAGTACCAGAGGAGGAAAGGACAGAAATATCACAGGTAGAAACCGGAAGTCACATGACCTGCAGCAGCTGCTGTGTAGCGCGTCTGCAGGAACTATTGAATGTTGACCTTTTAACGTTGACCTACCAACAAAAGATAGTTAATAGAGAAGTACAGTCATAAGGTGTGTGTGTGTGTGTGTGTGTGTGTGTGTGTTAGGGACTGCCCTGTAAAGTGGTTCAAGTTCCCCTATTACTGTCCAGAGGAGTCCTGAGCAGCAGGTGGCAACAAACTACAAACTACAGGAAGAATCCACATTTCTGATGAGATTTCTTTTCTTTTCATGTTATTTTTTAAAAGCAGATTATTGACACAAAGGTATTTCCAACGTATGTAATTTCACTTTATGCTTTCTCATTTGAAAATAAACAATAAGACGTGATGTGTGTGAGTGCTGTTGAATTTGACCCGAGTCTGGCTGAACCGACGGCTCGTTCTGGATATCCATTTTGTATAACACAAACCTCCTCCTACACGTTGCTGTACTTTTCCATTTGTAATATTAATTTTCACAGCCACCTTACAAAATTGAGTCATTAACACAAATTTAGTCTTTTCCCACGTAAGTCAAAGGTAACCATCAAAGGGACGTGGATGTGACTAATGTTGCCGAGACAGAGGTGGTGGTAAAAAGAGATGCTTTTCTATGTTACGTGTCAGTCTCTTGATGCTAATGAAGAGAAGCTCATGTTAGCTTTCTTGATCTCTGCTAATTTCCCTGGTGGACACCCCCTAAAGGGATCAATAAAGTACTCTTGATTACAATGAATGTAGCATTAGAATAGAAGTTACACCCTAATCCTTATTTATAATACTGAATATTAAACCCATCTGAAGTGTCTGCCAGATCTTTGGCTTCGACCCAAATTTTGGAATTGTTCTGAATCTGTAAACTAGAGCAAAGGTGAAACAGAAACAGCTACTGCTGACAAAAACAGGCGTAGAACACGAGTAGATTTCAAGCTTCTGTACTGTCTTATGCACCAAATTATGATAACACACATATTCTGCTTCTTACACCGATCCGACCACATTTTAATACATTGGAAATACAAACACCAAAGAATGCTTCAGTAATATCGGCAGAAAGTGCAGCTAAGTTATCAGTCTAACGAGCACGGTGCACCGTTTATTGCATGGTGCAGTGAAACCTCCGACCACCAGGGGCAGTAACGAGCCCCGCCCCCTTCGCCTCTTGGCTCCGCCCCTTTGTACCACACGCGGAAGAAGCGGAAGCGGCGTTTGTTTACATGCGAGTCCTTTCGGTTTGCGCTGTTTTCTTGCTGTAAAGTCTTAACAGACCATAAAAACCACACCGGAGAAATGGCAGATGAAGCCCCTTTCCAGTTTTTACACCAAGAATTGATTCAGTATATTTACAAATCAAAAGAACAAGGCGAGGTAAGAAACGAATCTTTCTTTTACCTGGAACAATCTGACTGGACAATAAATACCTACAAAATACAACTGATCACTAATTCTCATTCACTCAGGAAAGTGGAAGAAATATCACCAAATTAGAGAATTTGGGGTTCCGAGTCGGACAAGGCCTGATAGAGAGGTAATGTCATAGTAATATTATAGGCCATTATTTTCAGAAGGTAGAACACACTGCTGCAGAAGAGTCGACTATAAATGGGACTCAAGAGGAAATCAGCTGTATCATTTGCTCTAATTTTGCTGTTTTTGTCTGTCACAGTAGCAGAAAACATCTAAATGAACTCACCTATGATAGAAATGTGCACGTTAAGTTACAACCCCAACATTAAAGCAACCAACGGCAATGAGAAATGACTGAAACTCAAATGCGATCTGTTGGTAACTAGTTTCTTTCTCGTAGACTGACGAAGGACACGGCGCGCTTCAAAGATGAGCTGGACGTCATGAAGTTCATCTGTAAAGACTTTTGGACGAGTGTGTTCAGGAAGCAGATCGACAACCTCCGAACAAACCACCAGGTAACGCAGCAGGTGGAGACAGGAGGCACTGGGACCCTAACCCTCAACTTCTTATGAATCCTGTCGCCTGAAACTCAACAGTCTGACGGTGTTGTTCGTGTTTCAGGGCATCTACGTCCTCCAGGACAACACGTTCCAGTTACTGAGTCAACTGTCAGCGGGGAAACAGTATCTGGATCAGGCCCCAAAGGTACGCTGCTGTAGCCGTCAGGAGGTTCCTGCCTGCTTTCTTTGTGTTGGACATGTATGAAGGTGGAACCGATGGTGGCCTGTGTGGTTCTGCAGTATCTGGCCTTCACCTGCGGTCTGGTGAGAGGAGCTCTGTTCAGTCTGGGAGTGAAAAGTATCGTAACGGCTGAGGTGTCCACCATGCCTGCAAGTAAGACCTGCTTCACTAGGAACAATCCCAGAGTTTATTCTTTAGATTCTGTTCATTTAACACCGCACGTCGGGGAGGGCAGAAGTGTCTGTGAGCGTCAGGCCACGTGCACGCACCGACACGTGCATTAAAGTCAGGAGAAAGCACTCTGAACTGCTCAGAAAGAAGCACCATTTTCTG
>NC_042287.1:17295327-17305327 GCF_901000725.2 Takifugu rubripes | reverse complement strand
CTCCCCCTCAGCTCCTCCTCAGCTCCCCCTCAGCTCCTCCCCCTCAGCTCCTCCCCCTCAGCTCCTCCCCCTCAGCTCCTCCTCAGCTCCTCCTCAGCTCCTCCCCCTCAGCTCCTCCTCAGCTCCCCCTCAGCTCCTCCTCAGCTCCCCCTCAGCTCCTCCCCCTCAGCTCCTCCTCCTCAGCCCCCCCTCAGCCCCCCCTCAGCTCCCCCTCAGCTCCTCCTCAGCTCCCCCTCAGCTCCTCCTCAGCCCCCCCTCAGCTCCTCCACAGCTCCTCCTCAGCTCCCCCTCAGCTCCTCCCCCTCAGCTCCTCCTCCTCAGCTCCCCCTCAGCTCCTCCTCAGCTCCTCCTCAGCTCCTCCTCAGCTCCTCCCCCTCAGCTCCCCCTCAGCTCCTCCTCAGCTCCTCCTCAGCTCCCCCTCAGCTCCTCCTCCTCAGCTCCTCCTCAGCCCCCCCTCAGCTCCCCCTCAGCTCCTCCTCAGCTCCTCCTCAGCTCCTCCTCAGCTCCCCCTCAGCTCCTCCCCCTCAGCTCCTCCACAGCTCCTCCTCAGCTCCCCCTCAGCTCCTCCCCCTCAGCTCCTCCTCAGCTCCTCCTCAGCTCCTCCCCCTCAGCTCCTCCACAGCTCCCCCTCAGCTCCTCCTCAGCTCCTCCTCAGCTCCCCCTCAGCTCCCCCTCAGCTCCTCCTCAGCTCCCCCTCAGCTCCCCCTCAGCTCCTCCTCAGCTCCCCCTCAGCTCCCCCTCAGCTCCTCCTCAGCTCCTCCTCAGCTCCTCCTCAGCTCCCCTCAGCTCCCCCTCAGCTCCTCCTCAGCTCCTCCTCAGCTCCTCCCCCTCAGCTCCTCCCCCTCAGCTCCTCCACAGCTCCTCCACAGCTCCTCCTCAGCTCCTCCACAGCTCCTCCACAGCTCCTCCTCAGCTCCTCCTCAGCTCCTCCACAGCTCCTCCCCCTCAGCTCCTCCACAGCTCCCCCTCAGCTCCTCCTCAGCTCCTCCACAGCTCCTCCACAGCTCCTCCTCAGCTCCTCCTCAGCTCCTCCACAGCTCCTCCCCCTCAGCTCCTCCACAGCTCCTCCTCAGCTCCCCCTCAGCTCCCCCTCAGCTCCTCCACAGCTCCTCCTCAGCTCCTCCTCAGCTCCTCCACAGCTCCTCCCCCTCAGCTCCTCCACAGCTCCTCCTCAGCTCCTCCTCAGCTCCTCCTCAGCCCCCCCCTGCTAATCCCGCTGCCTCTATCTCCATCTGTGTGTAATCCCCCTGCTGCTCCAGTTCCAACAGGTCTCTCTCCTAAAGTCTCCAGCAGAGTCTTTCATGCTGGGGGGTTGAAGGTCACCTGTCCTGAGCTTCGGTATCCTGTACTGCCATATGAAGCAGCAGGTCATGACCACCGCCAGCAGGAAGAAGACCACCATGCCCAGCGTGGTCCACTTCACCTTCATCCTGGCTGGGGGCCCTGTGGAAGGACACGTTTATTCCATCACATCCAGTCAGCCGCACAAGGGCGTCCCACAGGGCTCAGTCCTGAGGTTCTGCTGTCTTCTCAGCTATAAACATCTCATCGTTCCTCCCACGTTACTGTCACTTCTCTTTTCGGACTTGAATACATGACAAGAATCCTTCCATCCCGGTTAAAGCTCATCAGGAGCGTCGGGATCTTACCAAAGGTGGGCAGGAAGCTGTCTTAGTTGCCTTGAAGTTTCCTCATCCGCGTTCTGTCGCTGGTGTTAGAAATCCAGAACTTCCTTGAGTGAGAGCCCAACGGGACCGGAGAGCTCCTGACTGGCTGTAGACCACATTCCGAGGTGCACTTAATGCCGACTGTGATCCTCCAGAGAAGGTGCCGATTCTGAACTGTGACGTCATAATCTGCAGCTTGGAGCCGAGCCATGTGTGAGGAGCTCTGACCATCAGGCTGCGATCAGATCATCTCACGCCCTCTGCTGTCGATTCCTGACAGGGGTCGCTGACACACCCGGGGAGGCCAGGGCCCCCAGAGGCCCCCAGAGGCCCCCAGAGAGCCCCAGAGGCCCCCAGAGAGCCCCAGAGAGCCCCAGAGGGCCCCAGGGGCCCCCAGAGGCCCCCACCAGCCTCTGCCCCCACCATGCTGCTGGCCATGTGTGGTGTCATGGTCAGCACAACACTTTGCACTGCATGCAGTTACAGTCCCGGCCGCTAGGGGGAAACGTAGACTCATTTGGATCAAACCGGTTAAAAAGAGCGTGGTTACATATTTGAATCCAAATATGATTGAAGCCACTATTGTGAAAGACGTAATTAAAGATGTTTAAACTACAGAGACCCTGTGACCAATGAGTTAGCTTGAGTTAGCTTTGAGTTAGCGTTGAGTTAGCTTTTAGTTAGCTTTGAGTTAGCGTTGAGTTAGCTTTGAGTTAGCGTTGAGTTAGCTTTGAGTTAGCGTTGAGTTAGCTTTGAGTTAGCTTTGGTCACATCATCCTGCTGCTCCACACATCTGGAATATTCTGGAAGTTAGTCTTCAACAATCACTTTGCTCCTTTTCTCAGCTCTTTTCCATTTTGTCTTGATTTAGAGTTTTCTTATATTATAAAGCAAACATGAGAACACATGTACTGGGAGTACTGGGAGTACTGGGAATACTGGGAATACTGGGTGGTGGTAACTGGGAGTACTGGGTGTACTGGGAGTACTGGGTGGTGGTAACTTGGTGTACTGGGAGTACTGGGTGTACTGGGTGTACTGGAGTACTGGGAGTACTGGGTGGTGGTAACTGGGAGTACTGGGAGTACTGGGTGTACTGGTGGTAGTAATTGGGAGTACTGGGAGTACTGGGTGGTGGTAACTGGGAGTACTGGGAGTACTGGGTGTACTGGTGGTAGTAATTGGGAGTACTGGGAGTACTGGGTGGTGGTAACTGGGAGTACTGGGAGTACTGGGTGTACTGGTGGTAGTAATTGGGAGTACTGGGAGTACTGGGTGTACTGGGAGTACTGGGTGGTGGTAACTGGGAGTACTGGGTGTACTGGGAGTACTGGGTGTACTGGTGGTGGTAATTGGGAGTACTGGGAGTACTGGGTGTACTGGGAGTACTGGGAGTACTGGGTGTACTGGGAGTACTGGGTGGTGGAAACTGGGAGTACTGGGAGTACTGGGAGTACTGGGTGTACTGGGAGTACTGGGTGGTGGTAACTGGGAGTACTGGGAGTACTGGGAGTACTGGGAGTACTGGGTGGTGGTAACTGGGATGGAGTCCAACCAGCAGAGCTGCTGTGGGGAGGCACCAACTCCACCAGTCAAGACAGATTAGGTGTGATGGGATCGCTGATGGTGCGTCTGACCTACAATCTGCTGCCTCTCTGAGCAGAGGTTTCCATGGGAACAAGCCCTGGGCTCCTCTAATCTCTTGTTGTGCAGCCCTCACTCATCTAAGGAAGCCTGCATTCCTCTTTTTGTCAGGCCCATATTTTTCTGCTCTATTTCCCCCACTGAGCTCCCTCTCTTTCCTCCCTCTCTTTCCTCCCTCTCTCCCTTCCCTCCTCCCTCCCCTCTCCTCCCCCTCTTCTCACCTCTCCTCCCCTCTCCTCCCTCTCTCCTCCCCTCTCCTCCCTCTCTCTCTCCCCTCTCCTCCCTCTCTTTCCTCCCTCTCTCCCTTCCCTCCTCCCTCCCCTCTCCTCCCCCTCTTCTCCCCTCTCCTCCCCTCTCCTCCCTCTCTCCTCCCCTCTCCTCCCTCTCTCCTCCCCTCTCCTCCCTCTCTCTCCTCCCCTCTCCTCCCCCTCTTCTCCCCTCTCCTCCCCTCTCCTCCCTCTCTCCTCCCCTCTCCTCCCTCTCCTCCCTCTCTCCTCCCCTCTCCTCCCTCTCTCTCTCCCCTCTCCTCCCTCTCTCCTCCCCTCTCTCCCCTCTCTCCCCTCTCCTCCCTCTCTCTCCTCCCCTTTCTTCCCTCTCTCCTCCCCTCTCTCCCCTCTCCTCCCCCTCTCCTCCCTCTCTCCTCCCCTCTCCTCCCTCTCTCCTCCCCTCTCTCCCCTCTCCTCCCCTCTCTTCCCTCTCTCCCCCCTCTCTCTCCCCTCTCCTCCCCCTCTCCTCCCCCTCTCCTCCCTCTCTCCTCCCCTCTCCTCCCTCTCTCTCTCCCCTCTCTCTCCCCTCTCCTCTCCCTCTCTCCTCCCTCTCTTCTCCCTCTCTCCCTCCTCCTCCCTCCCCTCTCCTCCCTCCCTCTTCTCCCTCTCTCCCCCTCTCTCCCTCCCTCTCCTCCCTCCCCTCCTCTCCCCTCTCCTCCCCTCTCCTCCCCTCTCCTCCTCCCCTCCTCCCCTCTCCTCCCCTCTCCTCCCTCTCTCCTCCCCTCTCCTCCCTCTTCTCTCCCTCTCTCTCCCCTCTCCTCCCTCTCCTCCTCTCTCCTCCTCTCCTCTCCTCCCCTCTCCTCCCTCTCCTCCCCTCTCCTCCCTCTCTCCTCCCCCTCTCCTCCCCTCTCCTCCCCCTCTCCTCCCCTCTCTCCCTCGCTCTCTCCCCTCTCTCCCTCTCCTCCTCTCTCCTCCCCTCTCCTCCCTCTCTCCTCCCCTCTCTCTCCCCTCTCCTCCCCTCTCCTCCCTCTCTCCTCCCCTCTCCTCCCTCCCCTCTCCTCCTCTCTCTCCCCTCTCCTCCCCTCTCCTCCTCTCTCTCCTCTCCTCCCTCTCCCTCTCCTCCCTCTCTCTCTCCCTCTCCTCCCCTCTCCTCCCTCCTCTCTCTCCCTCTCCTCCCCTCTCCTCCCTCTCTCCTCCCCTCTCCTCCCCTCTCCCTCCCTCTCTCCTCCCCTCCTCCCCTCTCCTCCCTCTCTCTCCCCTCTCCTCCCTCTCTCTCTCCCCTCTCCTCCCCTCTCCTCCCCTCTCTCCTCCCCTCCTCCTCCCCTCTCCTCCTCCCTCTCCTCCCTCTCTCCCCCTCCTCCCCTCTCCTCCCTCTCTCTCTCCCCTCTCCTCCCTCTCTCTCTCCCCTCTCCTCCCCTCTCTCCTCCCCTCTCCTCCTCTCCTCCCCTCTCCCTCTCCTCCCTCTCCTCTCCTCCCTCTCTCCTCTCTCCCCTCTCCTCCTCCCTCTCTCTCCCCTCTCCTCCCCTCTCCTCCCTCTCTCCTCCCCTCTCTCCTCCCCTCTCCTCCTCTCTCTCTCCCCTCTCCTCCCTCTCTCTCTCCCCTCTCCTCCCCTCTCCTCCTCTCTCCTCCCCTCTCCTCCCTCTCTCTCTCCCTCTCCTCCCTCTCCTCCCTCTCCTCCCTCCTCCTCCCTCTCTCCTCCCTCCTCCTCCCCTCTCCTCCCTCTCCTCTCCTCTCTCATCCCCTCTCCTCCCCTCTCCTCCCTCTCCTCCCTCTCTCCTCCCTCTCCTCCCTCTCTCTCTCCCCTCTCCTCCCCTCTCCTCCCTCTCTCCTCCCCTCTCCTCCCTCTCTCTCTCCCCTCTCCTCCCTCTCTCCTCTCCTCCCCTCTCCTCCCTCTCTCCTCCCCTCTCCTCCCTCTCTCCTCCCCTCTCCTCCCTCTCTCTCTCCCCTCTCCTCCCCCCTCTTCTCCCCTCTCCTCCCCCTCTCCTCCCTCTCTCCTCCCCTCTCCTCCCCTCTCTCCCTCTCTCTCCCCTCTCCTCCTCTCTCCTCCCCTCTCTCCCCTCTCTCCCCTCTCCTCCCTCTCTCTCCTCCCCTTTCTCCCTCTCTCCTCCCGCTCCTCTCCCCTCTCCTCCCCCCTCTCCTCCCTCTCTCCTCCCCTCTCCTCCCTCTCTCCTCCCCTCTCTCCCTCTCCTCCCCTCTCCTCCCTCTCTCCCTCTCTCCCCTCTCTCTCCCCTCTCCTCCCCCTCTCCTCCCCCTCTCCTCCCTCTCTCCTCCCCTCTCCTCCTCTCTCTCTCCCCTCTCTCTCCCCTCTCCTCCCCCTCTCCTCCCTCTCTTTCCTCCCTCTCTTTCCTCCCTCTCTCCCTTCCCTCCTCCCTCCCCTCTCCTCCCCCTCTTCTCCCCCTTCGCCCCTCTCCTCCCTCTCTCCTCCCCTCTCTCCCCTCTCCTCCCTCTCTCCTCCCCTCTCCTCCCTCTCTCCTCCCCTCTCCTCCCCCTCTCCTCCCCTCTCCTCCCTCTCTCCTCCCCTCTCCTCCCCTCTCCTCCCTCTCTCTCCCCTCTCCTCCCCTCTCCTCCCCTCTCCTCCCCTCTCCTCCCTCTCTCTCCCCCTCTCTCCTCCCTCTCTCCCTTCCCTCCTCCCTCCCCTCTCCTCCCTCTCTCCTCCCCTCTCCTCCCCTCTCCTCCCTCTCTCTCCCCTCTCCTCCCTCTCTCTCTCCTTGTCTCTGTTAATAATAATAAAATAACTCACAACAATCAGGTTTGCAGGATTAAGGCGCAGTGAAACCCCAGAGGGCAAATTACCACATTATCATTACATCTGTCACCCCCCCCCCCCCCACACACACACACACACCTACCCCCCCCCCCCCACACACACACACACACACACACACCTACCCCCCCCCCCCCACACACACACACACTCACCCCCCCCACCCACACACACACACACACACACACACACCCCAGTACTGTGTAACCAGGCATCTACCTCCTCTGTCCCCATAATTTTCTTCTGTAGTTGATAATGACAGAAGAGAAAACTTTTATTTTATTTTAATTTTATTTATTTATTGTTATCGTTTATTCCCTTTGTTTATTTATTGTTTGTCACGTTGGTCATCATCTTCCGGCCGCTCGTCTCGCGGCAGCGGCATCCTGACTCTTCCTTTCATCCAGCAGGCGCGCGTGCTGAGGCTGCTGTGACGTGTTTCCGGCCCCCTCCCGCAGGTTTGGCCCAGGCTGGCCCGAGCAGCCTTCATCGCTCTGTTGCTGCTGCTGCTGATGATGATGATGGTGACCAGGATGATGAGGAGGACGCTGATGATGCTGAGGAAGATGAGGAGCTGCAGTTCTGAATGAATCCAGAACCGGACCGCCTCGCCATGATCGTGCTGGGTTTTCCCCGTCCGTCTCCCGGGACGCTCCGGGATATTCTGCGCTTCCTCTGGATGCTGCCGGCGGTGTGGGCTGTCGAAGGTAAGCCGGCGTCTCGCCTCAGATCGGCTGTGGATGGTAGAACCGCGGCATCGGCGCGGATCCGGGACCGGTGCTGATCCAGAGAGTCATAATCCTGAATCGTTCTGAAGTGTGGACGGAGGTCCGCGAGCGCGGCGCGCTGCAAGGTTTCGGTGCGCTGAGCTGGAAACCTTCTCCGCTTTGACTCTTTGTTCAACTTCCTCTGAGGGGACTCAGACGGATCCATGCCGCCCTTCTGCGGCTCCGGTTCTGGTCTTGGTCGGCCACTGTGCGCCGGTGCAACATGTGGGTCCAGCCCAAAGCAAATCCTCCACACCTGCAGAGCAACAGCAGACTCGAGAGTGGAGGGTTCGAATCTGGGGAACTGAAACAGGAACTTTCCTCGAAGCGAATTTAGCTGATTTTCCACCTCTGAATGGGGTCAAAGGTGACGCCCTCCTGTCCTGGAGCAGCCAGTCATTTAACCCGAACCCTAACCCATTTAACCCTGACCCTGACCCTAACCCTGACCCTAACCCTAACCCTAGCATCTCTTCAGAAGCACATAGGGTTAGGGTGGTGGACCATGAAAGGTTCCTGGCTGGATGCTGTGTGGAGTGAGGAGCAGCAGGTGTGTTTGTGTGCTGTTTTCTGGAGCAGCATCATGAAGAGAAGAACCAGAACCAAAGCTGCGACCCGCAGCCGCATCCTTTCCCTGACGGCGCCACCGGTTCTTCCTGTTCTGCTGTGGCTGTTTTTGGTTCCTCACATCAGCAGAAGGGTGTTGGTGACACCGATCATCTGCCTCTGAGCTCTGCTGGGCTTTTTTAACACTCTTTTAGTGACCTCAATAAATCACAAGCCATCAGTCATTTAGCATCTCCAGCGCTGCAGCGCTGCAGCGTGCTCGTGTGTGTGCACGTGTGTGTGCTCGTGTGTGTGCACGTGTGTGTGCTCGTGTGTGTGCACGTGTGTGTGCTCGTGTGTGTGCTCGTGTGTGTGCACGTGTGTGTGCACGTGTGTGTGCTCGTGTGTGTGCTCGTGTGTGTGCACGTGTGTGTGCTCGTGTGTGTGCATGTGTGTGCACGTGTGTGTGCTCGTGTGTGTGTGTGTGTGCATGCGTGCACTCACTTCTCTATAAATATCCCCATACACACACAACAACAACACACACACACACACTCAAACACACCTGTACACACGCTGTTGCTGGTGTGAATGGTTCTGTTGCTGGTGTGAAAGGTTCTGTCGCTGGTGTGAATGGTTCTGTTGCTGGTGTGAAATGGTTCTGTCACTGGTGTGAATGGTTCTGTCGCTGGTGTGAATGGTTCTGTCACTGGTGTGAATGGTTCTGTTGCTGGTGTGAATGGTTCTGTCACTGGTGTGAATGGTTCTGTCGCTGGTGTGAATGGTTCTGTTACTGGTGTGAATGGTTCTGTCGCTGGTGTGAATGGTTCTGTTGCTGGTGTGAATCGTTCTGTTACTGGTGTGAATGGTTCTGTTACTGGTGTGAATGGTTCTGTCGCTGGTGTGAATGGTTCTGTTGCTGGTCTGAAAGGTTCTGTTGCTGGTCTGAAAGGTTCTGTTGCTGGTGTGAATGGTTCTGTTGCTGGTCTGAAAGGTTCTGTTGCTGGTGTGAATGGTTCTGTTGCTGGTCTGAAAGGTTCTGTTACTGGTGTGAATGGTTCTGTTGCTGGTGTGTGTAGGTGGCATCCTGCACATTATCCTGATTGGTTGGAACACACACACACACACACACACACACACACATGTGACTGGTTCTGTGGTTCTGTCCGGTTCAGGTTGGGTCGTGTGGGTGGTTGTGAGACGTCGTGTGTTGGTTCTGTTCTGATCCGTGATGTCAGCAGCAACACGTGTGTCTCCAAACATCACAACATCTCCAGCTGACAGAGCCATCATGATCACACACACACACACTACACACACACACCAACCACACACACACCCACCCACACCCACCACACACACCACACACACAGACACCCACCACACACACACCCACCCACACCCACCACACACACCACACACACACCCACCACACACACACCCACCACACACACACCCACCCACACCCACCACACACACCACACACACAGACACCCACCACACACACACCCACCCACACCCACCACACACACCACACACACACCCACCACACACACCCACCACACACACCCACCACACACACACCCACCACACACACACCCACCCACACCCACCACACACACCACACACACAGACACCCACCACACACACACCCACCCACACCCACCACACACACCACACACACACCCACCACACACACCCACCACACACACACCCACCACACCCACCACACACACAGACACCCACCACACACACACCCACCCACACCCACCACACACACCCACCACACACACACACCACACACACACCCACCACACACACACCCACCACACACACACACCACACACACACCCACCACACACACACCCACCCACACCCACCACACACACCCACCACACACACACACCACACACACACCCACCACACACACACCCACCACACACACACACACCACACACACACCCACCACACACACACCCACCACACACACACCCACAGTCTTATTTTATTTTATTTATCTTATTCTAGTGTGGTGTTGATGTCTAGTGTTATGTTGAATGTCGCAGCGGCACACCATGACAAATTCCTAGTTTGTGTAATACTGTGTATCACATGAACAATGGCAATAAACCTTCTTCTGATTCTGATTCTGATTCACCACACACACCCACCACACACACACCCACCACACACACCCACCACACACACACCCACCACACACACACCCACCACACACACCCACCACACACACAGGGTGGGTGTGTGTCTGTGGCTCAGGGTTCCTCTGAGTCTCTTCAGAACGCAGCAGCTCCGCCAACGCTTGTCTCCCTCCCTCAGAAACTGTTCCTGCTCTGGGAACGCCGCCAGTCTGGCCTCGGTGGCCTTTGGTGACATTTCACGCTGGCG
>NC_042287.1:17207827-17290327 GCF_901000725.2 Takifugu rubripes | reverse complement strand
CGCTCCGCTGGTCCCTGACGTGACCCGGCCGTGTGCCAGTGAGACCGAACCCACAGAACCAGGAGAAGATCCGGCTTTGGCAGCTGGGGGGACGGGTGGTGTGACGTTTGTGATGAACTCTGACTCTGCTGAGAAGCTCAGAGGGAAGAAGCTCTGCTCCGCTGCAGACTGTCAGGATTCTGTGAATAATTGAACACGCGCAGGAAACGGAGCGGAGCAGCACGCTTGCGTCTGACACGCTTCCTCCTGCGCCGCGGAGCGACGACACGGCCGCCGCTCCTCGCGCCGGGGTCATTCATGCCCAGGAAGAAGACAGACGCACCCTGTGGTGTCTGTCAGGGTCACTTCAGACTGAAGTCGGCCCGGTTCTGGTCCTCAGTCCAGACCGTCAGACAGGACCGCGGGTGAGGACAGAGACTCAGCTGATCCAGTCCAATGGCACCGCAGGACCTTCGTCCATACGTCTTGTTTTAAATGCTGCTTCTTAACGCACTGGACGTGTGACCGGTCCAATCGTTCATATCGATCTTTTAGAACTGCAGATGCTAATGTGCCTGTTTTACACATCAGACCCAGAATGAAGGCCACAATCTGAAGTGAGACCCTCGTGGCCGCCGGCACATGAAGATGAAAAAAGGCAGTTTAGACAGCTGCACTGTTCGCGTTCTGTCGCCCTCTGGTGGCACCAGGAGGCACTGACTAAAGCCGCTGCTCGTCTCCCAGCCGTCTGCTCTGTATGGACGCGCGCACGCTTCCAGCCTCCCCATTGGCTGAGGTCCTTTCCCACAATCCTTTGGGTTGTTTATCACATATTTACCAGTGAGGGTTGCTGTGAGTCCTTATCCAACCAGGGGTCATTTTAACGCTGTTTCTCTGTTTACCACCTTTACCTGCAGAGGTGCTGATGGACTCGACAACAGCAACAGCAGAACTGGGCTGGACCATCAACCCGTCTCAAGGGGTGAGTGGAAGAAACCGTGAGATGCTGCTGGGCATTAGGTAGAAACCTGCAAGCAGGCCTCCTGTGGCGTAATCTGGTCAACTTATTAGCACATTAAAACATCAACTGGATACTTTAAACATTAGCTTCCACTGGCTCCGCCCCCTCCACAGCTGCTCACTGTTCCCTGGTTGAATGGTGCCTGAATAAACATGTAAAATGCATTAATTCACTAATTTGAAACATACTTTGTAGAAAGGTGGCTAAATTTTTAAGGTTAAATGTCTTTTATGCCAATATTTGTGTGGAGGTTCATGTAAACATCATCATCCAAAGGATCTCATCATGCTCTTCCTCTTCCAGTGGGAAGAAGTTAGCGGCTACGATGAAAACATGAACACCATCCGCACGTACCAGGTGTGTAACGTCTTTGATGCCAGCCAGAACAACTGGGTACGCACCAAATACATCCGGCGCGGCGGCGCTCAGCGGATCCACGTGCAGATGAAGTTTTCAGTGCGTGACTGCAGCTCGATACCCAACGTTCCCGGCTCGTGTAAGGAAACCTTCAACCTTTACTACTACGAGTCGGACTCGGACACGGCCACCCCTTCATCCCCACCCTGGATGGAGAACCCCTGGGTGAAAGTGGACACCATAGCTGCTGATGAGAGCTTCTCTCAGGTCGACCTCGGGGGGCGCATCATGAAAATCAACAGTGAAGTTCGCAGTTTTGGGCCGGTTTCCCGGAATGGCTTCTACCTGGCTTTCCAGGACTACGGTGCCTGCATGTCCCTCATTGCTGTTCGAGTCTTCTACAGGAAGTGTCCTCGCGTGATTCAGAACGGTGCTGTTTTCCCTGAGACTCTTTCTGGAGCCGAGAGCACCTCTCTGGTAGCAGCCAGGGGGGTGTGCGTTCCCAACGGGGAGGAGGTGGACGTGCCCATCAAGCTCTACTGTAACGGGGAGGGCGAGTGGATGGTGCCGATCGGCCGCTGCATGTGCAAAGCTGGGTACCAACCGGTGGAGAACGCAACAGCCTGCAGAGGTGAGAAGGCCGCTGTAGCTGATGGCTACTGTAATCAACCAGTCCCCTCATCACCAGGGACGGGCCCCATCCAGAACTTTGACTTTGGTGGCCCAACGCTAGTTTCAATTTTTGCTGTTATATTTGGTAGCAGCATGTGTTTTGTTTCAATTCAATTCAACACTATTTCTACATTTATACCACTGATGGACAGGTGGAAGGAGGAGGAAGGGAGATTGGGCGGGTACTACTGTTGAAGGTTCTGGAACCAGGTTCTGCAGCCAGCACACTGACCTGCTGCTCTCAACGTCTCCACGTGCGCTGGATCTCGGCCTCTTCGGAGGTCAAGAGCCGTTTTTTTGACATCTGATCTGCACACGGTGGAGATGATTCTGACTTTAGCCAGCTGATCATTAATCCTGATCAGGTCTGGGTACCTGATCATGTCTGGGGTACCTGATCATGTCTGGGGTACCTGATCATGTCTGGGGTACCTAATCATGCCTGGGGTACCTGATCATGTCTGGGGTACCTAATCATGCCTGGGGTACCTGATCATGTCTGGGGTACCTAATCATGCCTGGGGTACCTGATCAGGTCTGGGGTACCTGATCAGGTCTGGGGTACCTAATCAGGTCTGGGGTACCTAATCAGGTCTGGGTACCTGATCATGTCTGGGGTACCTGATCATGTCTGGGGTACCTGATCATGTCTGGGGTACCTGATCAGGTCTGGGTACCTGATCAGGTCTGGGGTACCTGATCATGTCTGGGTACCTGATCAGGTCTGGGGTACCTGATCATGTCTGGGTACCTGATCAGGTCTGGGGTACCTGATCATGTCTGGGTACCTGATCATGTCTGGGGTACCTGATCATGTCTGGGCACCTAAACAGGTCTGGGGTACCTAATCATGTCTGGGGTACCTAATGATGCCTGGGGTACCTGATCAGGTCTGGGGTACCTAATCATGTCTAGGGTACCTAATCATGCCTGGGGTACCTGATCAGGTCTGGGGTACCTAATCAGGTCTGGGGTACCTAATCAGGTCTGGGTACCTGATCATGTCTGGGGTACCTGATCATGTCTGGGGTACCTGATCAGGTCTGGGGTACCTGATCATGTCTGGGGTACCTGATCATGTCTGGGGTACCTGATCATGTCTGGGTACCTGATGTGTGACCTGATCCTCTTAAAGGTTCAGTTCTTGAATCTGCGGATGGAGGTCAAAAGATTTCCTCTCCAGAGATTCAAACAAGGCCGACTTATATCTTTATTGTCTCGGACGTCAAGAGAAGAACCAGCTGACTGATGCATTTAGGCCCAAATCGTGTTGGAGGTAAATAAACATGAACCATAAATCAGTCAGTGCTGAGGCAGGAGGAGCAGCTGATCCGACCTTCAGAACAGCAGCTGATCCGGTCCTCTGGTGTTCAGGCCTGCAGACAGCAGAGCCAACAGAACCTGAAGGAGGTCTAGTCTGTGTCACTTCAGTCAGCTGACCTTTAGGAGACGTACGAGCAGCTCAGCCAGAAAAAGGAGACGCAGATGGGTTTGGATCTGAAGGTAGCCACCAGCACCGCGTCAGCTGATTCCATCTGAAGCGGTTCCTGTGCAGCCTGCTCGGGTCGGGTCACCTCTCCTCCTAAATGCTCCCGTATTTCCTGTTTGCCCTCCAGCTTGTCTTTCCGGCTTCTTCAAGGCTGCACAGGGAGATGAGAAGTGTCAGCAATGCCCCATGAACAGCAGGACCACGAACGAGGGCGCCACCAACTGCGTCTGCCGCTCCGGCTACTATCGCACCGACGCCGACCCGCAGCAGATGCCCTGTACAAGTATGTGTCACCGCCACACGGCGAGCTTGAGCCGTGACGCCCGTGTTGGCGACGCTGCCTGATCACGTGTGTCTGCTGCAGCTGTTCCCTCAGCTCCGCGGAGCGTCATCTCCATCGTGAACGAGACGTCTCTGAGGTTAGAGTGGAGTCCACCGCAGGAGGGCGGCGGCCGGGAAGATGTGGTCTACAACATCATCTGCAAGAGCTGCGGCAGCGGCCGCGGCGGCTGCACCCGCTGTGGGGACAACGTGCAGTTTGTCCCCCGTCAGCTGGGACTGATGGACACCCACGTCCACATCAGCGACCTGCTGGCTCACACCCAGTACACCTTCGAGATCCAGGCTGTCAACGGCGTCTCGGACCAGAGCCCATATTCACCCCAGTTTGCTTCAGTCAACATCACCACCAACCAGGCGGGTGAGGATCCTCCGGCTCTTGACAGGTTCCTGCTTTCGGCACATTCTCTCTTCATTTCTTCTTTGTTGGTTCCAGCACCATCAGCGGTGTCCATCATCCACCAGGTCAACAGGAGCCCGACTAGCATCACTCTGTCCTGGTCCCAGCCCGACCAGCCCAACGGAGTCATCCTGGAGTACGAGCTGCAGTACTACGAGAAGGTGCTGAGCTCAGTGAGGAGGCTCTTCTGGGTCTCACACACACACACACACACACACACCCACACACACACACACACACACACACAGCTCAGGAATCATGGTGCTCACTTGTCTGATTCCTCCTGCAGAACCAGGCTGAGTGGAACGCATCTTTGACAAAGAGTCAGACAAACACAGCTGTCATTCGAGGGTTGAAATCCGGAACCATCTACGTCTTCCAAGTTCGGGCTCGGACCGTTGCTGGATTTGGACGTTTCAGTGGCAAAATGTACTTTCAAACAATGACTGAAGGTAAGGAATGTGATCAAGGGTTGGGGAGTCGGTGCTGTGTCCTCGGCGGGGTTGTCATGTGTGTTTCGTGTCCTCTGTAGAAGAATATAACTCCAGCATCCACGAGAAGCTCCCGCTCATCATCGGCTCGGCTGCAGCCGGCCTGGTTTTCATCATTGCCGTCACGGTTCTGATAATCGTCTGCCGCAGGTGAATCATTAGGTCGCCTCTCCAGTCTAAAGTGGAGCTTTTTTCAAGTCCCACAACACATATTTATAACGTCTGCATTGTAATGGTGGGAACCATTGACGTGGGTCTCCCTCCACCCCGACAAACGCACCTTGACGTGCGCTCTCGTGCATCTGTGTCTGCAGCAGGAGAAGTTCGGAGCGGACAGACTCGGAGTACACAGACAAGCTGCAGCAGCATTACACCAGCGGGCACAGTAAGTAGCAGAGGTTCTGTTGGTGGAGCTGCAGCTTCTTCTCCTCCTCTCCGTCGCTCGGAGCCTGTACAGCTCTTGCTGTCTCTTCCGTCTTTTTGTTGAAGTGTCACCAGGAATGAAGATCTACATCGACCCGTTCACATACGAGGACCCCAATGAAGCCGTCAGAGAGTTCGCCAAGGAGATCGACATTTCCTGCGTCAAGATTGAACAAGTCATCGGTGCAGGTCGACTTCTCCTCCTTTGCTCTTTAGATATCTCGCAGATCACCAACATCAGAATCCCTCCACGTTTACGACCATGAAGGGAAACGTGTTTTTGATGCTCCTGGTCTGGACAGGTGAGTTTGGGGAGGTGTGCAGTGGAAACCTGCGCCAGCCGGGAAAGAGAGAGATCCTGGTGGCGATCAAGACCCTGAAGGTAGGCTACACGGAGCGGCAGAGGCGGGACTTCCTGAGCGAGGCGTCTATTATGGGTCAGTTCGACCATCCCAACATCATCCACCTGGAGGGGGTGGTGACCAAGAGCAGCCCCGTGATGATCATCACTGAGTTCATGGAGAACGGCTCCCTGGACTCCTTCCTCAGGGTAACAGCGACACGGCCGAGCACCAAAGCACCAAAGAGCTTCATCAGACTCAAATGTGTCTTTTTTCTTTCAAGCAAAACGACGGGCAGTTCACAGTGATCCAGTTAGTGGGAATGCTGCGCGGAATAGCAGCAGGAGTCAAGTACCTGTGTGACATGAACTACGTCCATCGGGATCTGGCCGCAAGAAACATCCTGGTCAACAGCAATTTGGTGTGCAAAGTGTCCGACTTTGGTCTGTCCCGGTTCCTGGAGGACGACACCTCAGACCCCACCTACACCAGCGCTCTGGTGAGTCTTCATCCAGACTGGAGCTCTGCGGGTTTTAAACGTGTTTGACGGAATTCCCGGCCTCTTACTTCCAGGGAGGGAAAATTCCCATTCGATGGACGGCTCCAGAGGCCATCCAGTACAGGAAGTTCACCTCCTCCAGTGACTGCTGGAGTTATGGTATCGTGATGTGGGAGGTGATGTCTTATGGAGAGAGGCCCTACTGGGACATGAGCAACCAGGACGTGAGTGGAAAGCTCGACCAGAACGTTGGTCACAGATGAAAAGATGAAGCTCTCTGAGCACCAAAACTGGCCACAACTGGTTTTTCTGCAGGTCATCAATGCCATCGAGCAGGACTACCGGTTGCCGCCTCCTATGGACTGTCCCAGTGCGCTTCACCAGTTGATGCTGGACTGTTGGCAGAAAGAACGCAACAACAGGCCCAAATTCAGCCAGATCGTCAGCACGCTGGACAAAATGATCCGCAACCCCAACAGCCTGAAGGCCATGACGCCACTGTCCTCCAGGTACCGCCCGCCGCCTCTGGCCTGCACGTACCATCTCGCTCGGGCTGATTGGTCCCTTTTGTCTTCTTCCAGTGTTCATTTACCTCTTCTGGATCGCAGCACGCCCGACTTCTCATCTTTCAGCACAGTGGACGAGTGGCTGGACGCCATTAAGATGGGCCAGTACAAGGAGAACTTTGCCAGCGAAGGCTTCACCAGCTTTGAGATGGTGTCTCAGATGACCATGGAGTAAGTTCCATTCCTGACATCTTCCCTCTAGCCCCCCGCTAACGTACCGACCTGTGGTCAGATGAATAATGACGGCTGCTGCTGAGACAGGAACGCTCCTTTTTCTTCAGGGACATCCTCAGAGTGGGAGTGACGCTGGCTGGCCACCAGAAAAAGATCCTCAACAGCATCCAGCTGATGAGGGCGCAGATGAATCAGATCACGTCGGTGGAGGTGTGAGGGCTGGAGGAGTCCGGAGCTGCGTCTGCAGGGGACCTTCAGCTGGACCCTCTGTCCTCCACACAGGTGCCACCTCTTCCTCCAGACCGTCTCAGGAAGCTTCCAACAGTCTGCAGCACAGTTGTTTGGGTCATTTAGTAGCAGCGCCAGGTAAAACTCACCCCCCCAGTCTTCAACCTGAACTCTTGTCTTTCCTCTTTCACTCAGTGGAAACTCGTCACGTTTGCAGTTTCACTAAACTACCAAAAACACGACCAGACTCTAAATCCCTCTTCCTACTCACACAATAAGCTCAGATTCCATAAAACACCCAATTTTGGGGGCTTGTCAGTTTGTGATGGCCTAATCCAGGTAGCCGAGGTTTAAAATGCAAACGAATCACTGAAACCAGAAAACTACAGGCGACAGAAGCCCGACAGCAAAGAGGCTCAAGAAGGTCACGACAGGAACCGCAGAAGGAGTCGGAGCGGCCGCGGGGTTCTGCTGACATCCACAGAGGTGCTGGAGGAATTCCAGGTGATTCCAGGTGATTCCAGCCAGCTGATGGACAGGTGTGAACCCTGAGACTCACCTGCAGTGGGACGTGGACGTCCTCCTCTCACGTGGCTTCAGACAGAGGACAGATTTATGTGTCCTGATTTCACAAAGTTATTCACAGGAACCAAACTGCCCCTTTTGTACATATCAGTAGAGTTTGTCTGAATGTCTCATGACCTTTTGACCTCTGATGTGCAGTTTGAAGCCTTTGCATCCGTGTTTCTTCCTTGATGAACCAGTCGAGCGCGTTGGCTCTCACCTCCGCCTCCCAGGTGTTCCAGAGGTCTCTTCCCATGATTACAGGGCAGCTTCAGGGCTCCTCGCGTACACGTCCACCTTCATCACGGCCCCTCTGCCTCTGGGGGGGCAGCTACTCAGACGATACACGACCTCGTCACCATCTCGTGTGGCTCCCCAGGGCTCCTGGGGGGGTGTCAGGTGACTGTCAGCTAGTGTGTGTGTTCATCCTCTCAGGTTTACTGCCAGTCATACAGGACCTGTGTGTGACGCCATGATGACCTCTGACCCCTGCTGGTATAAACTGGTTTGGTCCTTCTGTGGTTTAAGATGATTTCAGGACCCCCCCCCAGTGTCTGTGTGGAGCTTCTAAAGGGAACACACACACACTCAAAACTATTTAGTCATTTTATTTATTTTTTTTATGTGGCATTTTATTTTAAAAAGTGTTTTTATGGCGCTTTTATAATTTATACACCACCTGGACGTTTGCTGAGCTTCATGTCGTGTCTGGATGGTTTTTATTGAAGGTTTTTCAGTGTTTTTTTGTATGTTCTATTTCATTTTCAGTGTTTTTAGCACAGCTCACAGATTAATGTCTTATTTATGAAGCTCTGCCTACAAACCCTTCCAGTGCTTCTTGTAAATGTTAGAATCTCCTCATTCGGATGAGGAACCAGTGGCACCGCAGAACACCTCCCAATCACACTTGTTCTGAACCGGCCATGTTATTATAAATCCTTCTGCATTTTTGGGTCAGTGCTTCCATTGGATCCTTTTCATGAATCAGGTTCTAAAAGCTGGTGTTTGCTGCTTTTTCTGGTCTCCTGTTCTAAAGGTGATTAAAAAAAAAGGGAAATATTCCCAAAAATGTGACGTGTTGATTGACAAAAGAGGGAAAAACATTCCAGTATTAATGCTGCAAAGACAAAACTTACACTGTAAAACTGAGAGGAAAAAAAGCTTCTGGCAGTGAGATGATAATTCTGAATGTAATGTTGGTCTCAGAAGGTTCCTGGTCGACTCTTATCAAACGTGGCCCAAGCAGCCAAAATCCAGGATGCGTTCAAACAGGTCAAATGTGTGTTTCTATTTCCGAACATCGTCCCACTGCATAAAGTGTCTGTTCAACGCGTCCCGTCTTCTTTGAGAACCAGCGTTTTCATGCAGGTCCCACGTTGAGACACGGAGCTGCTTTCATGTAAAATATGTGTGTTTGTGCATGTTTATCTTTGAACATATTCTCTCTGTTACGTGGACTGAAGCAGAGCAGCTCCTCCTCCTCCTCAGACACACACACACACACACACACTCAGCGGGGAGGAAAGCTCTTCCACAACCTTCCGTTTCCGTTGGGGTTTAAAAGTTCTGCTGCTTTCACAGCTCTGTGATATTGTGTCACGTGTGTTATGATTAAAGGCCCCTCTATGCTCCACAGACGCACAAACACACTGGACGCTGGCGCACAGGCACTTTGCTCACGTCCGTGTTGTGGCAGCACAGCAGCAGCGCTGTCCAGCCCACAGTCTCGTCCCCGCGTCCCCTGTAGACTCATGGGTCCTGGCAAACCTAAATGTCCCTTATGTGAAGGAGGTTCTTTTCACTGTATCAGTGAGGGAGCATCACCAGGAGCCAAGGGGCCCTTCAGGCCCTTCAGGCCCTTCAGGCCCTTCAGGCCCTTCGTCTGCTGCTGCCCTCAAAGCACCAAGTTGTCATTGTGAGACGATACTAACGGACTCGTGTTGAAGCTTTTCTTTCTCACAACACAGCTTTTTTTTAATTGTTAGAGAAAGTAAGTGGGGGGGGGGGAATCACTGCTTTACCTGCTGTGGTTGGGATGTGGGCGAGCTCACACGGTCCACCTGGTCCCCCCAGCGAGACCAGAACAGATCCAGCAGTGGAGCCGTTTTTGTCCGGTTCTAGTATCGTCTCATGATGTCCAATAGAGCTGACCGATGAAAACAAACTCCTAGAATTTAGCACAGAGCTCCTGCATCCTTCCCTTTAACGCCGCCTCCTGCATCCTTCCCTTTAACGCCGCTTCCTGCATCCTTCCCTTTAACGCCGCTTCCTGCATCCTTCCCTTTAACGCCGCCTCCTGCATCCTTCCCTTTAACGCCGCTTCCTGCATCCTTCCCTTTAACGCCGCTTCCTGCATCCTTCCCTTTAACGTCGCCTCCTGCATCCTTCCCTTTAACGCCGCCTCCTGCATCCTTCCCTTTAACGCCGCCTCCTGCATCCTTCCCTTTAACGCCGCTCCTGCATCCTTCCCTTTAACGCCGCTTCCTGCATCCTTCCCTTTAACGTCGCCTCCTGCATCCTTCCCTTTAACGCCGCTTCCTGCATCCTTCCCTTTAACGCCGCCTCCTGCATCCTTCCCTTTAACGCCGCTTCCTGCATCCTTCCCTTTAACGCCGCCTCCTGCATCCTTCCCTTTAACGCCGCTTCCTGCATCCTTCCCTTTAACGCCGCCTCCTGCATCCTTCCCTTTAACGCCGCCTCCTGCATCCTTCCCTTTAACGCCGCTTCCTGCATCCTTCCCTTTAACGCCACCTCCGGCATCCTTCCCTTTAACGCCGCCTCCTGCATCCTTCCCTTTAACGCCGCCTCCTGCATCCTTCCCTTTAACGCCGCCTCCTGCATCCTTCCCTTTAACGCCGCCTCCTGCATCCTTCCCTTTAACGCCACCTCCTGCATCCTTCCCTTTAACGCCGCTTCCTGCATCCTTCCCTTTAACGCCGCCTCCTGCATCCTTCCCTTTAACGCCGCTTCCTCCTTCGCTCACGACAGTTGAGATCCGGCCCGACGCAGTCAGGTTCTGAAGGATCTGCTCACACTCTCTTCTTCCAGCCTTCTTCCACCACTGTGATTCCACTGGGACCTGTTCTGTGTGATTATTGGGTGGTTTTCCTGTGGATGACGTGCTCTTCTCAGTTATTTGTAATACTGTCATTGGTTTATTTTGTACAAAAGAAATGAAAAGTGATGAAAGAAAACACAACAAACTGCGTTTTGTAGCAACTGTCTTCAATAAAAGTGCATAAAAAGGTGATTTCAGTTGTGCAGCTTTGTGTCTCTGACCGTCTCAGCCGTCAGGAATTACGCCACAAATTCTAGAATTTCCCACGAAAACGTGAGGCAGCCAGTGAAAGCTCGTCTGCAGCATCACATACGTGCACGTCGTGCACCTCCAACTGTGACCCATCGTCAGTCAGGCAGCCAAAGGGTCCAAGCGCCAAATCAGGCTGCAACGCAGAGTTTGGACACCAGACAGGGAGGACAGTTGTCCTGTCCCCTGTGGAATAAAACATCCCAACCATTCAGGCCAATATGGACGTGGACATTGTTGATAATACCAGCCTGCAACCTGTGACCCCCTCTGTCCCAGTAGAACCAGTCTATTACCCCCTCTGTCCCAGTAGAACCAGTCTATTACCCCCTCTGTCCCAGTAGAACCAGTCTATTACCCCCTCTGTCCCAGTAGAACCAGTCTATTACCCCCTCTGTCCCAGTAGAACCAGTCTATTACCTCCTCTGTCCCAGTAGAACCAGTCTATTACCCCCTCTGTCCCAGTAGAACCAGTCCTTTCCTCTCTTTGTCCCAGTATAACCAATCCTTTCCCCTCTCTGTCCCAGTATAACCGTCCTTTCCTCTCTTTGTCCCAGTATAACCAGTCCTTTCCTCTCTCTGTCCCAGTATAACCAGTCATTGACCCTCTCTGTCCCAGTATAACCAGTCATTGACCCTCTCTGTCCCAGTATAACCAGTCTTTGACCCTCTCTGTCCCAGTATAACCAGTCCATTGAACCCCTCTGTCCCAGTATAACCAGTCTTTGACCCTCTCTGTCCCAGTAGAACCAGTCCTTTCCCCTCTCTGTCCCAGTATAACCAGTCCTTTCCCCTCTTTGTCCCAGTATAACCAGTTCTTTCCCCTCTTTGTCCCAGTATAACCAGTCATTTACCCCCTCTGTCCCAGTATAACCAGTCATTTACCCCCTCTGTCCCAGTATAACCAGTCTTTGACCCTCTCTGTCCCAGTAGAACCAGTCCTTTCCTCTCTCTGTCCCAGTATAACCAGTCCTTTCCCCTCTCTGTCCCAGTATAACCAGTCATTTCCCCTCTCTGTCCCAGTATAACCAGTTCTTTCCCCTCTTTGTCCCAGTATAACCAGTCTATTACCCCCTCTGTCCCAGTATAACCAGTCCTTTCCCCTCTCTGTCCCAGTAGAACCAGTCCTTTCCTCTCTTTGTCCCAGTATAACCAGTCCTTTCCCCCCTCTGTCCCAGTATAACCAGTCTTTGACCCTCTCTGTCCCAGTATAACCAGTCTTTGACCCTCTCTGTCCCAGTAGAACCAGTCCTTTCCTCTCTTTGTCCCAGTATAACCAGTCCTTTCCCCTCTCTGTCCCAGTATAACCAGTCCTTTCCTCTCTTTGTCCCAGTATAACCAGTCCTTTCCCCCCTCTGTCCCAGTATAACCAGTCTTTGACCCTCTCTGTCCCAGTATAACCAGTCCATTGAACCCCTCTGTCCTCTGTGCGTGCATGTGTGTTGGGTGGTCGGTCTTGCTAATCCGAACACGTTTGCTAGCTTCCTCAACAAGCCCCGCCCCTCTGCTCTGTTTACCTCGGTGCTAATCCTGTCCTCTCACACATCCCCCCTCCCGCCCTTGCTGCTCTCTTGCGTGCGCCCCCCTTTGGCTCCTCCCTCCTCCTCTTAAAGCCAGCAGGCACCTCTTTGATCCGGCTGCTGTTACACAATCTCCTGGAATATATTTCGATGGCTTTTGGAGTTCTTTGTGCTTTGAGGTGCAGCAGCGCAGAGGGACGCTAATGGCTATCTGAAATGTTGTTGTCTGACCTCTCTGTCCCCTTCCCGTTCCTTTGTTTACATGCTGTCCATCCATCCATTCGTCTCCCCTCACCCCCCATCTCCTGATTAATGCCACCGCCCCCCCCGACAATGTTCCCATGCATTAACTGGCTGCAACCTTTCCTGGCGTTAATCTCCTCCACCTTGATCACGCGTGTTCATAGTTGTCCGTCCAGCTGTGTGTGTCCAGACCACCACACTGTGGACTGCACTGGCCGAGGTCTAACCGGTGTCCCCACCTCCATCCCTCTGGACGTCCGCCGCCTGCTGCTCTCCAACAACTGGATTCCTTGGATCCCCTCTGACTTCCTGGTGCTGTACAGTGACCTGGTTTATCTGGACCTGAGGAACAACTCCCTCTCTGGGCTGGAGCCTGGGACCCTCACCACCTCCTCTAGATTGGTCTTCTTGGATCTTGGGAGCAACAACTTGACAGAAATTCCCTCTGGGACATTTGGGGAGTCCAGGAGTTTGATCAAACTGCGACTGGGGAACAACCCCCGCCTGAGCATGGTGGGGAGCGACGCCTTCACAGGGCTGACCTCTCTGAGGGAGCTGGAGCTGGAGCAGAATGGCCTGACGCAGCTGGATGTGGGCATCCTGGAGTCGCTGCCGTCCCTCAGAGTCCTGCGTCTGGAGGGGAACCCCTGGCTCTGCAGCTGCCGCTTCGCCAACCTGTTTTTATGGATGCTGGAGAATCGCCACAAACTCCCAAAGGGTAAGACCTTTTTGCTTATTGCTTCTCTGTGAAATAATTTGCATTAAAGATGAACTGAAGAATAAAAAGGATTTTATGCTGCTTTGTTGTTCCACCATACTGATGGTGATACTTTATGATTCTTCAGCCTTTCTACTGGTTTTGCTCCGACTCCTCCCAGATGCTCAAAGGTCGCCGGTCCTTTTTATCCTCTCTTTCCCCTCTCTGATGATGGCCACTAACATCAGCCACATTGTTGATCTGAACCAGTAGCAACATCGTCCTTGCTACAGTCATTTTCCTGTGAGGTTATAGAATAGTTCTGCTGACAGGTTACCGGGGTAACGCACCACTCTTCCACCTCCTAAAGTCTCTTCTTGTTCTGTCTTCCAGGCCTGGAGGAGCAGGAGTGCTCTCTCCCCCTGGACGGCCGCCGGGTTCCTCTCACTTTACTCTCTAAGGACAGTTTTCGTGAGTGCCGCAGCAACCTCACCCTCACCGATTACCTCATCGTCATCTTCTCTGGCATCTCTGTATCGGTGGCGGCCATCATGGCGAGCTTCTTCCTGGCCTCCACGGTCCACTGCTTCCAACGTCTCAGCAAAGGCAGCAAGGATGACGAAGAGGAAGGGAATGACTGAGGAGGAGAAACCTGTTGCACGGCAAATGGTTCGGGTACGGTTCCTCTGGAGGTCCAGGGAATATGGGAAACAGCTCTGCTCACCTTCCTGAGAAGCATCTAAACTCAGCACTCCTGTGAGGAGACGACGGGTTCAGGAACGATCAGGAGGAATCAGCATGAGGGGCGTTGTGTTCACTGAATGTAGGAAATTCTCCCTCTGTGTGCTCTGAAGGAGCAGAAACACACGTCAGCGTTTATGGGACATCAGACATTTGTGGATGAGAAGTCAGAGATTAGCAAAGAAAAAGGCCCCGGCTTTGGTTTAGGAGGTCACAATGGGAGCTGCTCCCACCTGGTCTCCTAAAGGTCTTCACCTGCCTGGACGTTCTCACCTGGCTGGACGTTCTCATCTGGCTGGACGTTCTACCCTGGCTGGACGTTCTACCCTGGATGGACGTTCTCATCTGGCTGGACGTTCTACCCTGGCTGGACGTTCTCACCTGGATGGACGTTCTCCCCTGGATGGACGTTCTCATCTGGATGGACGTTCTCCCCTGGATGGACGTTCTCACCTGGCTGGACATTCTCATCTGGCTGGACGTTCTACCCTGACTGGACGTTCTCATCTGGCTGGACGTTCTCCCCTGGCTGGACGTTCTCCCCTGGCTGGACGTTCTCCCCTGGCTGGACGTTCTTCCCTGGCTGGCCGTTTTCATCTGGATGGACGTTCTCATCTGGATGGACGTTCTCCCCTGGATGGACGTTCTCCCCTGGATGGACGTTCTCCCCTGCTGGACGTTCTTCCCTGGCTGGCCGTTCTCATCTGGCTGGACGTTCTCCCCTGGCTGGACGTTCTCCCCTGGCTGGACGTTCTCATCTGGCTGGACGTTCTTCCCTGGCTGGACGTTGTCCCCTGGCTTAACGTTCTACCCTGGCTGGACGTTCTTCCCTGGCTGGACGTTCTTCCCTGGCTGGACGTTCTCCCCTGGCTGGACGTTCTTCCCTGGCTGCACGTTCTCCCCTGGATGGACGTTCTCCCCTGGCTGGACGTTCTCCCCTGGATGGACGTTCTCTGGACGTTCTCCCCTGGATGGACGTTCTCCCCTGGCTGGACGTTCTCCCCTGACTGTTCACCTCATCTGTCCTCAGTCAGGGTGGAAATGTCTTCCAATCATTATTTGATGAATCAAACTTAAACATACAAACTAAATGATGTCACGATTTCATCTAAAACCATGTTTTGGTGTATTTCAATAGCAGCATCTAATAAAAGCAATGATCATCAAATATGCTGTGTTATTTCTGGAAGTGGTTCCTCCAAATTGGAGGAAATAATGTGACTTAAACAATATTAAGTGGTTTCATGCTTGACATATGAACAGATGCATAGTAGTGGACAAAATATTTCCCTTTTAAGATAAATTTCTTCTTCTTACAATAAATAAATGTTTCATTTTGCATTTCTGGGTAGAGATGGTAAGTTATGATGGTAAATTTGGGCAGCAAAAACCAACATTTACAGTTGAAGGAACAGTTGAGGAGCTTAAATGAAGGAAGATTCTGGTTTCCAGGCTGACATGAAGCCTGTTGTTATGTTGAAGTGACAACGTTAATGACCCCAGTGTTGTGGTGACGTGTGGGGTCACACTGGTCAGGGGGACGCGTCCACGTCCACATCTGAGCTGTTCCAGGGTCTCAGAGCTGGTTTATCACAGTGACGTACCTAAACTCTCCATTATCTTAATGATCTCCAAATGAAACGAGCAATAAACAGCGAAGAAAAAAGTCAAGAAGTGAGGAACGAAGAACGATGACACACACACACACACACACACACACACACACACACACACACACACACACACACACACACACACACACACTTTTGAAAGCCCAGTTTGGTGCTTCCAAACATCTTCATTGGGGTCAAATGTTCTGTCCAGTATATAATAGTCCTGATGTTTTGATGTGATCTGACCGGAAGAGCAATGCTGACGAAAAGTGCTGCTGTGAACTGGAGATTACAGATGTGTGCAGATGTGCGCAGATGTGCGCAGGATGCAGTCCATACTTACAGAATAGGTGCCAACGAGATTTGTAATCCCCGGTTTGAACAGGCTTCATGTGTTTGTTGCTAAGGATGAACAAGGATTAGAATAACTGTGCGTGTGATAAATTCTGGGACAGAGGAACATTTTAATAAACATGCTTGAAAATATGAATTTGTTGTCCTGATTTTTGGAGGATGTGAATGTGTGACTGCACAGTCTGTTGTTTCCAGAACTGATAATATCCCCAACAGGGCTGCCTGCCCTGACGGTCAGTGGCTGGACGGAGAGGATCCCTCCTGTTAGCGTGCTGAGGGCTGAGCTGGAGATGGGTCTGGTGAGACTCTGCAGCAGGACAGATGGCCCCTGCTCCCCCGTTACACTGTCCTGGATTATGTGAGGGGAGGGAGCATCCAGCAGTTTATGGAAACTGCAGATCACTGAAGGATTCCATCTGTCAGCACTCTTGCTGGGCTTGTAATAGTCTTTATTTTAAAAAGAAACTTTTCCTCATTTCATGTGACACACGACTTGTTGCTACCATTTTTGGGTTAATTTACACACACTGATGCTGTCCTATGTCAGGTTCTCTGAATTATATAGAGCAAATTTTGACCAAGGTATTAATATACAAATAAAGAAACACTTAATTCCCTTAAATTGTTTTTCAATCAAAATGGACCTCCTACCACCCGGATTTGTTGTGATCTTATTGTTGCAGTCAAGTGTTGGAAATGCCCTTTTGGCAAAAGTCGTTTTTTCTGTTGTTCTCTACTTTGGGTTAAAATATCAATAAAAATGTCAAGGGTAGTGTTTTTCTTAGCTAAGAAGAGGACCCTTCTGCTGGGATTCTCAGCTGTTTTATGACACCAAGACTGCAGTACACAGCTACAACCTATGGAGGGCAGTAACGACCACACGGTCCGTAAACAGGAAACGCGAAGAGGGTTTGTTTTCGTCACATGACCGGAAGTGTGCGCTGAAACTTCAGTACTCCTCGGAAGTGTGTTTATTTTTGACACAACGACGCATAACTATGAAGCCTTGCAATGCATTATTCAATACAGCAGCTTTTTACCGTGGGAGGGAATAGTGTATCTTTAATAAAAACATTTAATGTTACGTCCGAGTCCAATGTCATACCAGCTGTTTACTTTTGGTTGTGAGCTCTCAACCTTTGGCAGTCAGTGCTAGCTAAGTGGCTAGCGAAGTCGGATTACCATCTTGGCTTCGCTCGTCAGCACCATGCTGTCCGGTCGGTGTTGCGCCTCTTAGTAAGTCAGTTGTCGGCTTTACATTTGTCATAGTTAAGTTGATGTCTTCTGCGTGGTGACTGGAGGTGTGTCGTCGCAGTTTAAGCTAAGATTACCTACCCCTGTAGTAATCATTTTAACAATTCTCGATGACCTCATGCTGTCTGGACATGAACGCGGATCGATAAGTTGATAAGAGTCTTAACTTGTGTTTGACTTCCAGACAGCAGCACAGTGTCAAAGTTAATCTCTTTGTCATTGTTTCGATGAGACAAGTCCTGCTGGAGATTGATTTTAAATGTGTCTAATTTATGGTTTGAACTAATGTTTTGGTCACCGACGTCAGGATGTTGGACGGTGTTGGGCCCTAATAACAATGTTGGTACTTTACACAACTTTTAGTGCAATAAAGTACAACATGGAAGCAAATCATAGAGTTTAGTAATGATATAGTGTTAGGCATGTTAACATATGTAAACCTTGCTGTGTTATTTCTACATGATTTGACCGTTATTATATCACAGGATTCCAGTATATGTTTAATGACGGCAGATATGCTCAGAAACCTAAAAGCTTTATTAAACTGACAAAATATCTTTTATGTTTGTAGACTCTGAAAACCTCCCGAGGGAGGGTTGTGATTTCAGGAGGCTTCATCACCAACTTCTTCATCATCATCCCTAATCCAGGATGTTGGAAGGTCTTGTTGCCTGGGTGTTAAACACATACCTGGGAAAATATGTCAGCAATCTGAACACGGATCAGCTCTCCATCGCCCTTCTCAAAGGTGATTTTGTCTTTTTTTGTCAACTCGACTCGACTCGGTTTCTGTCTTTTCCATTAGAATTGAGTAGCAGCTCAACACTGGAAGGGTTGTCATTGCAAGGCGGCCTAAACTAGTGACGTGTAGTAATCAGTTTTTAATGTTTTAAGCTTTTCTGTTCTGTAAGTGACCACCGGTGAACTCCTGGTGAACCTCTGGATTCTCTTCACAGTCACCTAGAACAGAACGTCTGCACCTCGTCGTTTTAATTAGCCATTATTATTCAGGCACAGAAGTAATAAAAACACGCAGTCACTGTTATAAAAATGGGTGTTTTGAGTATCATGAATGAGTTCTCAAACTGTTGCTGCTCACATCTGTTGGAACCTTGAAAAACGGACCTTGTAACAGGTCCCATCCCCTAATAGAAAACCCTTCAGACAGACCTGAGTAGAACCGAGTGGGACCCAGTCTAGGCTGAGTTGAGTAATGTGTCTGGCTGTTGCTCTCCAGGTGCGGTGGAACTGGAGAACCTTCCGCTGAGGAAAGATGCTCTTAGAGAGTTTGATCTTCCATTTGAGGTCAAAGCAGGTGAGACACCCCCAACAGCACCATTCAAAGTCCCCCTACTTGCTTCAAAATTTCAAAATAGATGAATTAAATGAAACGATCAATTTACCGCATGTAAAGTGTGAATAAAAATAAATGATTAAAACATACAAAAGCAAAATAGTTTTGGAGTTTATCCTTAAGTTCCTTCCCTGATCTTTCTGTTTTATTCCAGGCTTCATTGGAAAGATCACCCTGCAGATCCCTTTCTACAGGCCTCACAGTGACCCGTGGGTGATCTCCATGTCCCAGCTCAACCTGGTCATTGGCCCAGCCCAGCTGCAGGAGTTCGATGACGAGAAGGAGAAAGAGGAGGAAAGGCAGCGCAAACAACGCCTCCTCAAAGCTTATGAAGACAAATTCAAGGCAAGTGGAACGCAACAAGAAGAACGGTTCTTTAATAACTTGCTTTTATCTTCAGGCATCTGTTTTCCTGCTGTTCACGCAGCGACCGTGCACCATTAGGATACACTGGATATAATGGCGCACCTTGTGTTTGCAGAGTGAAGGTGGACAGAGAGGAGAGTCTTACTGGTATTCTGTCACTGCGTCACTGGTTACCAGGATTGTAGAGAACATCGAGGTATACACACACCGTCATGTCTGTGTCTGAGAGCTTGTGAGGACGACCACATTACTAAGTGTTGTTGATCGGCCGGAGGTCCCGACCTAACTCAGAGGTTCTGCTCTTTGTGTAGCTGAAGATCCAGGATGTGCACCTTCGGTTTGAGGAGGACTTCTCCAGCCCAGAGCCACCATATTCCTTTGGGGTTTGCATCCACAAGGTTTCTGCCCAGAACCCTTCAAAAGAATCGGTAAGTGCTCTCAGAACGCACAAAGTTTATTTTATGGTTTGATCTGACAAAAATCTGGCTCCGATTGAATGTATTTCTTTATTGGATTAAGATTATACTTTAAGTACTGATGAGATCTTCATTAGTTTGAGCAATTAGTCCTTTTTTTACCGCCATATTCTGAGTTTGAGGTTAATGTCTGTATTTGCAGGTCCAGAAGCTCCTCCGCCAAAAGCAGCTGGAGATAGAAGACTTCAGTGTTTACTGGGACACCAAGTGTGGAATGCTGGGAAAGCTCGCCACTAATGAGATCCAGGTCTGTAACGGAGCCGACGCTGCGCTGGGCTCGTTTACCGTCGTAACCATACAGGTTACACAATTCAGATGTATTTGTTTCACCATCTATAAAACTCGATCTCTATGGCTGAGTCGTGCGTTCATGTGATCAGACTATAGTTTGAGAAGCAGCTGCTTCAGGTTCTCCACCATCACAGGCTGCTTTTCTTGTATCTTTAGCTTCTTCTAAGTTTTGAGGTTTTACTCTGTCATTTCTGAGTTGTACGTCCTTCTCAAAACATATTTTCTGCACCTTAGATGTGTCTAACCTGAAGAGAAATCCTTAAAGTGTGTAATGCCATCAATATTTGGCATGTTTTCCAGTTTGATATCCTTGTAGAACTGACTCACTGGTTTTGACACCACAGGAAGCCATGACCCAGTGCATGCAGAGCCGGGAGCATCAGTACATCTTTGAGCCAGTGTGTGCCTCTGTGTTACTTAGAAGAAATACCTCCAAGGAGCCCTTGAGGTCCAGAAATAGCCCACGGATTGAAGGCCACATTCAGCTGGAGCCCATGTCCTTGCGGCTCTCACAGGTTAACAGCTGATCTCTAAATGTCTACATTTTGGGGACTCTTCTTATTTCTGTAATAAGCTCGTAAACTCTACGCTGACTCGGTAATTATGACTCTGTTTTAATGTCATTTTACTACATATTTACATATGTCATCATTTTATTCCAAGGACTCCCAATGTATGTTACCCGTTGTTATTTGTTAAGATTTAAAATCGGTCCATCGTACAGGAAAAGCTGCATCTCTCCGTAGGTCAGGACGTAGCCTGGCACAGTGTGCTTTAGTACGAGAGGTACTAGGATGTTTCCTTTGAGGCCAGCCAGGTGTCCGTTCACCTGTTCTTTAGCGTTGGCAACATTTGGACCGTGTTGTTGTTGTGCCTTTGGTTGTAGGTCCAGTATCAGCAGATAATGACGTTCCTCAAAGAGCTGGACCGTCGGGAGAGAGGGATGCTGTATCGAAGGTGGAGACCCCGGGTCCCCGTTTCAAAACAGTAAGCAGCAAGTTTGATTTTGACCCCTTTAACGGTGGTGCTTCTGCTTTAGTCAGAGTCTTTGATTCAGCTTTGCCCTTCGTAGCTGCCGACGGTGGTGGTTGTTCGCCATCCAGGCCAACCTCAGCGAGATCAGGGAGCAGCGGCAGCGCGGCAGCTGGGAGTTCGCTCTACGCCGAGCACGTGACGCACAGACCTACACCAGCCTCTACTTCAGACGGCTCAAGGGGATCCCGCTCAGCCCCGAGGAAGAGGTTTTTAAATTTAAGATTTCCTCTTTATTGGAGCTGTTTGTTTCCATGTCCGGTGTTTCCAGGATGTGTTCCCCCAGAGTTGATTATTCTAAGGAAGATTTTAATAGTGGAACTCTTTTTTCCATGGTTAGGATGAGCTGGAGCGAGTGGAAGAGGAGCAGACGTTGGAGGAGCTGCAGAGTTTGCGAGACATTGTTCAAGACTGGTTCCGAAAGCAGGAAGAGATTGCAGAGGTGAGCTTTGATGATACCAGTCCTCAAAGCATGACCCACTTGACCAGAACCATGCCCCTTTGTCTGTCACATCACTTTCCAGCTTTTACTGATTAAACTCCGTCTTTCAGAATGTGCGAGAGCCAAACAGCGACGTCCCGCTTGCTTCTCCCACCGCATCTGTCCCCAAAAGTGGGAGCTCAGGGATGATCCAGTACCTGCAGTCTTGGTTTCCAGGCTGGGGAGGCTGGTATGGAGCACAGGACCCTGACAAGCCTGAAGAGCTCTTGACAAGTCCTTCCTCGTGGGATATTCTCGGTGCGAGACTCTGCAGAGGGCTGGTGTAACGTACCATTGAATTATTGTTGATCTTTGCGATGGATTTCTTCTCCAGCAGAGACAGAAGACCTGTTCGATCCACTGGAGGACTCTCACACTCTCAACACGTTCACCAGGCGAGATCACCTGTTCGCTCGGCTCGAGTTCTTACTCGAGAAGGGAGGAGTCACGCTGTATCATCAGGACAAAGTCGGGGACACGTTGCACGAAAGTGGGGTCATCCAGTTGGAATTCTCAGGTCTGCAGAAACCGGGAGTGTTTTTTTGTGTGGAATGTCCTGCAGGGTTGCCATCACTGTCACAGGTTCTAGTAGAGATGGCTGGAAACAGCTGGTGTACAAAACCTAAATTTATAGCCTGAAACTGAAGCCATCACCATTCAAAGCCAGTCACAATCTCAAAATATAGCCGTGCAGCTCTTATACTGAGGTCAGTTAGCTGTCATCTAATGTGAGGATATGAAGTGGAATGACTGGAATCAAATGTGAGTCATTAAAGTAATGCTGCTGTTATCTTGTTACAGTTATTTCATACACACTCACAGCCCTCGGGTTTTTTTTGTTTTTTTTTTCAATTTGATTGATTCTAGTGTTTTTTCCAGGAGTGAAGGTGATTGTGGAGTCCCTCCCTCGCTCAGAATCCTCCGTGCTGGCGGTTAAACTGGACACCTTGTTCCTCAGAGACTTGACCACCCAGGGTACCATCTTCCCCTTCCTTGTTTCTCCCAAAACGGTAAAAAACTGGAAAGATTCAAGCAAACACTGCTGCAGCAAGAGCACGGCAGATAGTCCAGTACATTTATTATTACAGAATGTGCCACAGTTACCAGATTTCATGTTTGTGACACTCTAGGACAAAGTCGTTGTTGCCATCAACCAAACTTCAGACCAGTTCAGCAGCTCTGGTGAGACGATCTTTCTTGGTTTGTTGTTTTAAGAACACGTAGTTCCTAAATAGTGGAGTACTTCTGAGTTTTATTATTGAATGACCCACCAGTGTCGGTACGGTGAGCTTTCATTGGAAGGTGTGGGCATGAAGCCACAATGTAATGGTCCATTATTTGCATCTTTACCTTCTGATTGGGATTGAAACCACAGCTGTTCTCAGAAATCTTGGTCCTCATTCATACCATGTGTTCTGCTACGTTGCCAGATTGCCCTTCATCATCACCGGTGTTTGAGATGATTTATGAGCGGAACCCTGTCAGGTGTAAGTTTGAGAGAAGACTGGAAGTGAGCACCAGCCCGCTGAACATTATCTACAACCCTCAAGCAATAAAAAAAGTGACCGAGTTCTTCTATAAAGGAAGAGTTCATACCTCAGGTAAGTCCTTTATACCTTTGCTTGGTGTCAGATTAAACTCCACAGATAAGATCTCGTAGCGAATGACTGTTATTAATTATTTACAGGAATAATTCACTGTTATTATTACTTGTAGCTGGTTCATCTAAACCTGTTTGATATTCAGGGTTTGGCTATCAGTCAGAGCTGGAGCTGAGAGTGGCAGAAGCTGCCAGGAGGCAGTACAACAAGCTAAAGATGCAGACCAAAGCAGAGATTCGACAGACTATCGATCAGCTTCTTGTCGGAGAGTTTATTGTGAGTCAGATCCTCTGGATGGGTGGGATCACATGATCCATAGCTGAATCCTCTAATCAATCTGCTGTGTTACAGGAAAACAGTAAACGTTGGACCATGAAATTGGACATTAGTGCCCCCCAGGTGATTTTCCCGGACGACTTCCAGTCAAGTGACCCAATGCTAGTTGTGATTGATTTAGGCAGAATTCTTCTCACCAACTCTCAAGGTGAAAATAAACTGAATTAAAACCAGAGCAGTTCACAAGTGTGTTCATGTAGTTGACAGTCATTTATTTCCTTTGACAGATGACACTAAGGCCAGTTCAAAAGCTGCTCAACCTGACATGGAAGACCTGAGTGATGATGAGTTCCAGACACCCCTGGCCACCCCACCAGGGTCTCCTCCTCCTGAACTAGACGTGCCTTCAAAAGACCAACTCAAAAGCCCCGAGTTCCTCAGCATGCGATCCCCTGAAAGCTCACAGGCCTACAGCAGAAAGCTTTACGAAAAGTATTCCTTGTCCTTTATGGACATGCAGATCATGGTTGGTCGCTGCAAGGACAACTGGAAACATCTTCAGGAGAGTGAGGTGGGACCGACTCACGTGGTGGAGAAGTTTAATGTTCTGCTGCAGCTTGAACAGAGACTGCGCTACACATCGGACCCTGAGCTGCCTGGAGCTCTGCTGTCAGGGACCCTGCCCGACCTCAAAGTTCACATCAACCTGGAGAAAATGACGGCCCTTAGAAGTTGCTTGACTAGGCTGAGCAGCCCTTCCATCAATGATGGGGAGAGAAGCTCTGAAAAAAGCCCCGACCCTCTTACCCTTCGCCATGACAAGATCTTCCAGAGGGAGGACAGCTTGTGGAAGCTGCACGGTTCAGCCAAGAACTTGACGCAGAGCGTGATGACGTTAGAGCAGCACACGAGGGAGGTTTTGGTAGAATCACGTCTCCTGTTAGCTGAATTTAACATCAACTATATGCAACTGGGTGTAGAGAGTGATGGTCGCTATATATGTGTTCTGAAGGTGTTTGGCACCAATGCTCATTTTGTCAAACGTCCATATGATGCTGAGGTCTCCCTGACTGTCCATGGGCTTCTGCTGGTGGACACCTTACAGACCTATGGGGCAGACTTTGACCTGCTGGTAGCTTCTCATAAACACCTGAGTTTTGACGTCCCCACGGGCAGCCTCAGAGAGAGCCAGCCTTCCTCCCCCGTGTCCTCAGACTGTAGGTCTCCGCAGCATCAGAGCCGCCATTCTGATTCATCTTCTGGCGTTCATATGGATACGCTGTCTCCATTTAGTTCCGTTCTGAAAGACCAGGAGGCCCTGATTAAGCTGGAGTATCAGTTTGTGAGCTCAGACTGTCCCTCCATGAACCTGGACAGCTCCCTTCAGGTAACAAGCATGCAGGTCAACAACTTGGACATCATTTTCAATCCTGAGACCTTGGTGGAGCTGCTGAAGTTCCTCCAAAAGTCTTTTCCCAAAGAAGAAAACGCCTCATGTGCTTCAACAACCCAGCAAAATGCAAGACAGCTTTACAGTGAGGAGGAAGAGGGGACATATGAGGCCACCTATGACCAGAACAAAGAACTCACCGTGGAGATACATCGGCTCAACCTGCTGCTTCTCCGGACTGTGTCCAGTGGGACGGTCCTGGGTGCTGAGAAGAGGGGCTTAAAGATTGCCACTGCTAGCATCACAGGCACCAAGGTCAACGTGTCCATGGGGAGCCGGCTGGACATCCATGGTTCTCTTGGGTCCATGCAGTTGGTTGACCTGACCCAGGAAGGTGGCCGGAGCTTGTTTGTGGTCAGCATTGGCAGCGTTGAGCAAAGCTCTTCAGTTTTAGCTGGAATAACCTTTTTGGCTGACACCAGTGCGGCGCCCTCAGAGGCTTTAAATTTCCGCTTTCTGGAGAAAGCGGAAGGGGAGTGTTCTCTGACGCTTCAGATGGCGTCCCTGCACTATAACCACTCGGCTAAATTCCTGAAGGAGCTGAGTCTCTCTGCTAATGAGGTTGAAGACAACTTCAGGACTATGCTGAAAAGTGCAGCCACCAAAGTGTCGACGGTCCTCGCGACCAAGACTGCAGAGTACAGCGGCATGGTGTCACTTTTTGAGACTCCTTCACGGAGATCTCGAACTCACAGTCAAAGCTGGGTTTATCCCCTGGAGGAAGAGGAAGATCTTCCTGTAGAGGAATCTGACTCTCCATTAGACACATTCATGGTGAAGCTGACCCTTAACATCAGCATTGAGTCTCCAGTTGTGTCCATTCCTCGGAAGCCTGGACACCCCGAGCTTTTGGTCGGTCATCTTGGCAGCATAATAATCCAAAATTTTGTTCCTGGGCAAAATGCCCAAAGAGAGAAGCTGCAGGTGTTGGTGAAGGACATCCGTCTTTATTCAGTAAACATGAGCAATTTGGTTCTAAAGGGGGCTTTTAGAGGAGAAGCCGCTGGCAGTGCATCGCCCACCCACAGTGGGAGCAACACTCAGGATGAACCACAGTTCACTCGTCATGACTTCTTTGAATCTCTTAACTGTGGAAAAGGTACAATTTTGCTCTTTGATTGCAACCATTTGACAAACTTGAGAAACAAAGGTACACATTTGCTTTCTTTCGTAGCATTCCATATATTGAAGGACACCACAATTCAGTTCACCCTGGAGAAAATCCTGGATGACGACAGTGTCCCGTTCTCGTTGCTCACCCCCGAGGAGCCGTGCAGGAGTTCAGGGCTGCTGAGAGTGGAGGGCAGATTCGTCAACTCCGTACAGGTGAGCACTTTATCAAAACCAAAGTCGTGGAGCAGCTCGTCCCTACACACATGATGGGGTGACCGCACACGTAGACACCGACACACCACTCAATCGTGCACCAGTTTTGCTTGTGAGCTTGGCACAGTCATCAAATTGAGTCGTAGGTGTTGGGAATAACAGTTTGGAGATGTGATGATTCCTGTTTTGATGAGTGTATAACTGCCTGACACTTTGGTGACAGGTGTTCCTGTGCAAACCTGTGTATGAACAAGTTCTACAGACACTGGATAACTTGTCCCTGATTGAGGAGCAACGTGTCACACCCAGCCAACCACCCACGCCCCCGCCCCCAACTCCGTCCTCCACCAGACATCACCGCTTTCCAGACCCCCAGGGGGGGCTATTTGCAAGAGACCCTCCTCATATCAGCTTCTCCCACTTGTCACTGTCCTCCCCTTTGCCCCTCCAGTCACATAACGCTGCTCCTCAGCCCTTGTCCTTCACCCACCTCAAAGTCAACCTACATGTAGCAGAACTGCAGGTCCAGCTCAGTGCTGACCTCTCGCAGGGATCTCAGGGATTAGTCAGCCTGCGCTTCCAGGATTTGGAGGGAGAAATTACCAAAGAGCATCCTCACCTGTTGGCGGTTCAGCTGGTCCTGCGCTCACTCTTGATGGAAGATCTTTTAGAGCAGAACCCCGACTCTAAGTATAAACATCTGATGGTGTCTCGTGGAGCTCCCAAACCCTCTTCCTTCAGTCCAAAGGAGTATCTTTCCCAAAGCTGTCCATCAACATCTAATGCCCTGTTTCCAGACATGCCACGTTCACTCCCCGCCCACATGGAGGAGGCGCAGAACGTCTTCCAGCTCTACCAGCGACACCCCAACACCCCTTCAACATGCAGTCACAAGTCAAAGAGGGAGGTGGACTGTCCCGACACGCCACCTCCCTCTCCTACCCACCGTAACCCTTCCTCACTGCCGCCCCCAGACTTCGATGACTCCTTGGTCCATATCAATGTGTTACTGGTAGATCAGAACCATCCGGAGTACAAAACACGCTATGGCGGTGTGGGGAGGAGCGTGGATGTTGACTTTAACTGCCTGGATGTTCTGATCACACTCCAGACATGGGTGGTCATCCTGGACTTCTTTGGCATTGGCTCCACAGCCAATAATCATGCGGTGAAGGTGCAGCCAACATCATCGGAGCCACTTGCAGGTAGTGCTCTGGATGAGCTCAGCAGCGATGAAGAGACAACAGAGGGTGTCAACACCAAATTAGATCTGAAAGTAAGTTGTGTACAGATGCTTTCTAAGGATGTCCACTTCTCTAATGTTAGAATCGTTTTCTGTATGGGTGAAGATGTGACTGTTCAGGTGATCAGCTCACGTGTCATCGGCTGAAGGCTGTAAATGCTCATATAAGTCACCAGGTCAACCGTTCTCTTGTTAATTCTCTCTCTGTTTTCAGGTTCATTCTTTATCTCTCGTGTTGAACAAAAAATTCAACGAGCTGGCCAGAGCCAGTGTCTCCAAATTATCTGCTCATCTGGAAATGTTGGGTCAGTGACCATATAGATTTTTTCGACCCAACTCAAGGAAATTGCGTGTTTGAGTAATCATGTGATGACTCATATTTAGATGGAGATCTGGCTTTACAAGGCACTTTAGGGAGCTTATCCCTGAGCGACCTTACCCCCCACGGTGAGCTCTACAGGGAGCGCTTCACCACACGAGGAGGGGAGGCTCTTATTTTCGACATCTATAAGTGAGTGAACCCTTTGATGAATGCTTTGCGTTGATGGATGTGGTTTGAAATCCTGCCTCTGTTCTTCTCCTCGCAGGTACGGCCAGCCCGATCCTCTCCTGACGCGTGAGTTTGACATTAAAGTGCTGTTGCAGATGGCCTCGGTGCAGTATGTCCACACCCAGCGCTTCCAGGCCGAGGTGGTGGCGTTCGTCCAGCACTTCACCCAGCTGCAGGACGTCCTGGGCAGGCAGAGGGCTGCAGTGGAGGGTCAGGCTGTGAGTATGGAAGATGTGAGGGAGCTGAACAGAAGCGGGTCTGATGATGACAGCCATGCCTTCTCTCCTCTGTTGCTCCCCTGCTGCAGGTACGGGAACATCCTCAGCGGGCATCCAGGGTTTTACTGGACATAGAGGCCGGGGCCCCAGTTATCCTCATTCCAGAGAGCTCGTGCTCCCCGAGGGTCGTTGTGGCCAATCTGGGACAGCTGAAAGTGCAGAACTGCTTCCTGTCAGCTGGAGCTCAGGGGACGTTTTCTCTCAAAGACAAGGTAGAGAAACTCACCATGGCACACGCCTTTTTCCCTTCTCTGGTGAGTCCCGTTGCCCGTTCGTGCGCTCCTCGTGTTCCGTGCTCCTAACTCGCTGTATTTATTGGTAAATCAAATGGTTTTTTAATCCAAGTTTGATAAAAATCATCAAAAAATGCTTTTGCCAGTAAATATCTCAATGACCAATATATGTTCTTGGTTCACTAATCAGTCAAGAATGTGTAGAAAATATCTTTGAATGTCTTATTATTTCATTGAGCTGAATTGACAATGAATACAGCAATATCTGTGTGTTTGTTCGATAAATGAACTCATCAAGCATGTAAACTAACTAGTCTGCCACAGAATCTCCTGTTAAACTAGATTTGTAGCTGTCTCACCTCATTTCAATGCTGGCATTACTCAAACGAGCCCTTCTAGACTGGAAGGAGCTGCCGTGTCTCCTCCGTATTTAAGCACCAGCAGTGAAGGTCATGTGGGGGGGGGCTGCAACACTGGGTTTTCACACACATGTTGTGTTTTTCTTGTGAAGAATTTGATACTGCATGCAAATTCATACAAGGATCCGTCTCATTACAAGGTACCTCTGCGTGTTTTGCTGTGAGAAGGTTTGAAATCACGCTGCAGTTGTTTCAACAACACAACGTTTCCACTTTGTCTTTCGGTTGTTGTTTTTACAGTTTATATTGACTTTCTTGTCATTTTGAAGCTGGTTGACTCGTGAACGTGTCGTTACCTCCAGCTCGCTTGTTTGCAGTGAACTGAGGTTTCTGGTAAAATGTGCTGCTTGTACAGGAAACCCCAACTTTTCCAGCTTCATCTGTCAGTTTGTGGGTAGATGATACAGCTAGTGTGTGCACCGCTGTGTTAGTTCTCTTTGCTGCACTGTTCAGCCATTTTTTAATCATGCTCCTTTCTTCCAATAAGGAGCGTGTCAGGAGTGCAGCGCAGAGCAGCAGTGAGACTAGAAGCTCCTCGTCCAGCTCCACGTCCTCTGCTGGCTTCAGCCTTGGAAGGCCACAGCGTCCAGCCACCAGAAGGACCCCTGAGGAGGACGAGCCGCACGGCTTAGGTTGGCATTGCGGCACAGATCCTCGGCAGCTGTTTGGTTTTGAACTGAATATTTATTCATGCGTCCAGCTGAAGACCACGTGTGCCTGTTGGACTGCATTGCCCTGGACCTCCAGGAGATGGACATCTTCACAGCAGAGCGTCTGCCCTGCCAACTGTGGGAAGGGGGCAGTAACCCCCCCGAGTCTCCAGACCTCATCTTTCCATCTTATTCTGTCCGTCGCACAGGAGACAATCTGTTAAAGGACCGCTGTCGCCTCAAGCTTAAAGTGGAGCGTAACCTCGATAAGTACGGTGTTCTTCAAAAGATTTAAGCTTAAAGTCTCAAATCAAAACATAACAATTGTCCCCCCCCTCCCCCCCGTATTTCCATTATTGCTGTTTAAACAGTGTTATTGCTTTGAATTTGAATTTTCTTAAAGTATGTGAAGAAGCAGGAGTGTAGAACTGACTCCTGTGTTGGTGGCTCGTCTCAGGGAGCTGAGCCATGCCGTGCCTGACATGTCCATCCACGGCAGCCTCTCGTCAGTGCACTGCTCTTTGAGCCTGGAGCACTACCAGCTGATCCGTGGGCTCCTGGAGAACAACCTGGGAGAGCCGGTGGAAGACTTTCTGCGCCCATACAACCTGCAGGACCCAAGCACCTATGTGAGAAACCGTGAACCCCGTTTAGCCTCACACCTGTAAACCTGACTGAGGTTTCCATTGATGGCCAGCCTCAAGCAACAACTCGTACTTTTATTTTGAAATATCAGAATTATCAGTGTTAATGCTAAATATTGCCTACATGCTCGTTGTGTCTGTTCCTAGACGGTTTTAAGTGGGGACGTCTACTCCAACATGTCTTTCTTGGTGGACATGATGGATGTCAGTCTGGAGCTCCTGGACAGACCCAAACCGACCAATCCCAGCCGATCGTTGGCGAGGTCAGTCTTTGGCAGCACCATCATTACTACACATCCTTTTCTACTATATATTATACCTGTAAACCATTCCCTGGTATAGCTGAACAGGTGGGGCCTGTCATGTTGACGTCATGTTTGTGTTTCCTTTGACAAGATTTGACTTCATGAAATCCAAACTGCTGTTTGAGAGTTTCTCTAATGGCTCCAAGTCTGTCAACCTGGTGTCTCACTCCCTGCTGGCGTATGACACCCGTTACACCGGCCTGAACGGTGCCCACGGGGAGCTTGATGGAATGAAACCTAATGTGTTCGACTGCATCCTCCAGCCATCTAAAACCAGCACCAACCGTGCGTCACTGCAGCTGGAACTCCATTATAGGTACCAGAGAAAATGACCATAGCCAGCAGGGCCTGCACACAAGCGGAGCCTTGAGACACTGTTCTACCTCCTCTTAGATCCACGCGTGAGTCCTCTTCCTTCACGGTGGTCCTCAACAACCTCAGGGTCTTTCTCATCTTCGACTGGCTCCAGTTAGTTCAGGAATTCCTGCAGGGGCCAGCTGAGGCGTCAGGTGGGGAGGAGCATCGTCAGCGATGGCCCAGTAGTGGCGACGCCTCCGTGGCCACGACCAGCAGCACTGCGGCCGTCATGCCCAAAACTGTCAAGAGCGGCGTCGTCACCAAGAGGTCGACGGTGCCGGTCACCCAGGACCGCTGCCTAGAGATTAAGATCAATGTCACAGGTCTGTGGAAAAGCCAGTTGGTTTCAAGTGTTTAATTATTAGGTTATAATTAGGTGTTTATCCATGTGCTACTACAATAAAAAGAAAACCTCAGAAAACCTCATTCATCAACAAAAGCAACTTTTGAATAATTGAGGCTTTTTTACAGTGTGTAAGTTTCACAAATTTCCTCTATTTAAACGAACGTCTTCAACGATGTGAAATCTTGGTTGGTTCCAGGCACAGAGTTTGTAGTTGTGGAGGACTGGTCGTGTTTGGACACCAATGCCGTCATTCTCAAAGGGACCACGGTCCTCACCTACAAGCCCCGGCTGCTGGATCGACCCTTCTCTGGAAGCCTTGCAGGAATAGAGGTCAGCTCTCTTGTTGTCACGGCAACTGCTGCTCAAAACCTGTAGCAATCCCTACAGGACCTATGAACCTCTTGGGGAAAAAAAGAATGCAAATTTAAAATGTAAATAAAGTGCATCACAACTTTCAGAGTGTACCTCTTGCACCTAAATGTCAGAGGTCATCTGTCCAGTTGACATTCTCGTCCTCATCCTTTATTGGTAAAACCCAGAAAAACACAAGCTAAAAATAAACCTACAGTTCACAAATCCCAGAAAAGATGAAAACGACTAGAAGTACAATTAACAAACAAGCAAATAGTGAAATAAGTTGTTGTACTTTTCCCTTCAGGGGTGGACTCTCTCCATCCCCTCGGTCCTCTGTGTCATCTTCTTCTTAACTTCATGTCTAAATACGTCTCAGGTCTTCCTCCAGACCTCCTCCTCTGCATCCTTCTCCCAACACATTCACTCTCCCTCCTCTGGACTCGTTCATCCAGCTCCGTCTGGCCTCTCGTGTTCTCATTACTGATCTTCCTCTCTGCCTCTCGTGTCTGTCACCCTCAGGTGTTCTCCTGTCGTTTGGGCAGTGAGCAGGAGACGGCGTTGTCCATCATTGACCCAGTGAACATACAGGTGGAGCTGTGTGGTAGCCCCACATATCAGAGCAGCTCGGGTCTGCTGGACGCCTTCAATGTGGAGGACATCCCACCCCTGCTAGAGGTAGAGAAGACTTCAGAAATGATGTAGAGGACAAATGTTTCCCACGCGGTCACTAGTGATACGAGTCAGCATTTATTCTGGGTTTAAGCCAAGAGCCAAAGGAAGACGTGCGCTCTCACGTATGAGCTTTGTATTGAGCAACTCACGGCTGTGTTGTCTGACAGATTCAGTTTCCTGCTCTGGACATCCGCCTGTCCTACAACGACATTCAGCTCTTCTTAGCCATTGCGAAGTCCATCCCGACTGTCACGGCGCCGCCTGCTGACAGCACCTCAGCAGCCAACCTGCAGCCCGCTGACACACCTAAAGAGAGCTTCAGACAGAAGACGGAAGCCCTCATCGGTGTGTGAACGCCAGCCTCCTGGGCTCATGCTCGTCAACATTGGCAACACATCGTTCAACTGATTCTCAGAGCTCCTCTCTTCTGCTGTTTCACTCCGAAGACGACGCTTTTCTTCGCTCTTGTCTCCACAGAAGGCCAGTTGACCCACTTACAGGACCTGGGCTTCAAGAAGGAGGACTGCAAATCAGCCCTTTTACACTGTAAAGGTGAGTGAAGGTAGACGGTCGTTTACTGAATAAAACAAGCAGAACGGTAACGGCACCGTAACGTCTCTCACAGGTCAGCTGGATCAGGCTGCTGCTTGGCTCCTGGAGAATGCTGAGAACATGGCAGGCCACCCCAGAAGCAGGGACGACTCGGGCTCCAGCAGTCACTCGGCTCCGCTGTCGGGGGTGGAGGTCAAGGCCGAGAGCGTCTGCATTTGTTTCATCGACGACTGCCTGGACTGTGACATTCCGCTGGCCGAACTGACCTTCTCCAGTAAGCATCGTTATCCAAGATGTGTCAGTGGGTTTGAAGGAGCTGAGGAAGAGGGAAGCTCATGTTTGCAACTGCTTTTGTCGTCATGGTGACCCCGTGCCTGTCTCGCGGCAGGGCTGTACGTGCTGCAGCGTATTGGGTCCACCCAGGAAGGCAACGCCAGCTTCAGCCTGTCTGGAGACTATTACAACAGAGAGTTCTCAGGTAGACCCTCACACACTTCAGAAGGTCACCTTTCACGCACCCTTTGGGCGATTAAGGTGTTCCTCTCAAAGCCCTACAACAAAACTTGCTGCTCATCACAGTGTGACTTTTCCAGGCTGGGAGCCCTTCGTGGAGCCCTGGCCCTGCTTCCTGTCCTGGCAGCAGCAGGCCGCCGGCCGCCTCCACCCGCCGCGCCTGAAGATGGAGGTTCGTGCCAGACACAGACTGGATGTGAACATCACTTCTGTTCTGTTGGGTACGTGTTTGAATCGCTGAAGGTTCTGGCCTCCCTGCTCACTGACGCACGGGTCGGCAGTCCTGACCCACTGTAGCTCTTCTAATATCATCTGTATCGGCATTAACCAGAACAATACAACACCACCAAGAGCTCGTGGATGGCCGACTACTGTAAGGAGGAGGAGCAGCCCCCCCAGGCCCCAGCCCCACTGCCTTGGGTGGGTTCATCAGTCGACCCCCCCAACCTTGGACAGAGTAAGTTCCGGAGTCTAAAGTCTTTTGGAACATGGGACCCTTGAGTGGATTTGGACTGACTGAACACTTGAGGAATGTGGGCTAGTGACCTTGATCTTGATCATGTAGTCATCACATATTAAATACCAGAGGTTTGGATTATTCTGATTCTAACGCTTCCAGTTCTAAAGCTGCAGGATTAATTAATGATGTCACATCTGAAGGATGAACAAGTGTGTGAAAAACTGGGTTGGAAATATTTCCTAAATGGCCCGAGCGGGAGTTAGAAATGGCTCTTCAGCCGGGTTCCTCTGGTTCCTCCACTGAAGGGAACTGATATCACTGTTAGTGGTTCTGAGCACCTGAAGGAAATGACTCTTCTGAAACCTTCTAATCTGTGCCCAGTCCAGGACGGGCTCGGCGGCCCTGTAGCCCTCTTGTGTGTTACCTCTGCATGTGTTTCTGTCTGTAGTAACTCTCTCTCTCTGCTGTCAGGTGCTCCTCTTGCTCACCTGAGAACTAGGAGCACTGCCAGCTTGACCTGCCTCGAGCAGCAGATTCACCGCGGAGGTACTGTTCAGAGAGCAGACAGCAGCTCTCGCCGTGTCCCAGCTCTTAATCGGTCATCATAGACGGACTCTTTGGGCTTCTCCCTGTGTTGTGAGCCAACATGGACTTCGGAGAAGCCGATTATACTATAAACCGTGCACACGTGTGCACTCATTAGCTCTCCAGAGGAAGATGAAACACAGTCGAGACCAGCTGATGAAGTGCGAAGACTCTGAAGCACCCTGGTGTCTTCTGACTGTAGGAATGTTTACCTGAGCAGGCTTTGATGGTCACAGCTTCACCATGCTGAATCTGTCTGAGCAGATTTGGCTGAAACCTGAAGCTTGGGTTTGGGGTTCACTGGCTGACGCCACCATGTTGCTGTGGCCCAAAGAAGCAGCTCGTAAATGAACGCTCCTCATCTTCCAGAGAGACTTCCTCCTTTTTCCTTTGGCTCTTATTTTTGCTTGGCACTAAGCTTTGCTCTGCATGGCCGGTCTGCAAGCTTGTGAAGGATGTTGATGTCTGCTGCTGTGTGGTGCTGTTTTTGTTGCATGTTCATGTGGCGCTCCTCGCTCTCTCACTGGCTTTGAAAATGCTGAAAATGTTGGAGATTTGCATAAATATCAGTGAAATATTTCGTCACCTCTCTCAAGAACCTAAATAAGAATTTTCAGTCAGCAAAAGTTAACAAGGCTATTAAATTATTTATTGAAAATGATCTAATACTTAATCATTCTGAGGGGAATATTGGTTGACATCAGTATCTTAATGCATTAAGTTACTTTGACTTGTAATTACAGTGTTTAAACTGCTTCCCTGTCAAGGTCGGAGGTTTTCAGACCTCAAACTCTAATGATTTAGACACGTTATAAAAGTCCCAGCCAACATCCTCGATCACTGAGCCTGCACTTACTCACTAGTGCCTCTCCAGGTAACCCGTGGTATTGCATGAGGAGATGCACCTTAACTGGTTTTCGTGCCCAGTTCAGTAGAAAAGGTCTATAAAAGGCTGTAGTCACAGGACCACCTCTCATTTTTAGGGATTGATTGACCTTTACAAATGTACCCTTCTAAATGAAAGGAAATCAAAGAGGATTAGTTTTGTTAAACTGAACATAATCTACTAAAGTGGAAATTAGCAAACCCCTTCCTAATCTATCTTTTATGTCTTTGTTTCATGCAGATGTTAAACTGTCCAAGCGGAGGCAGCCGTTTGTGCCCTACGCCCTGCGCAACCACACAGGATGCACCATGTGGTTTGCCACCCTCACCACAACGCCAACACGGTAGGTTGAAGAGCAAACAAGGACATTTTCATTCATCCCACATGATCCTAGAACAGCATAGTGTCACCTGTGTTTCTGGAAACAGCATTTGCCTTATCAGAGGTGACTGAGGCTTGAAGAATCACTCTGAGATGACAGTATTCTACTTTCAGTCCTTGGTGCAACAACATCTGTGCCTGACTTGTGCTCCACGGGCTGTTTTGATGTAATGACTTGATTCCGCCACAGGGTGGCGCTGTCCCACAGCAGTAGCGCAGACTCCATCTCAGAGGTCCACAGCCAGGGAACAGATGACACCCATAATGTCAGTCGCTGGAGGGAGGTGTCGCCTGGAGACGAGATTCCCTTTGAGTTTGAAGCCCGCGAGAAGCTTCGGCACCGGTACGACTGAGTTAAGGCGTCAGATTTGGAGAAGGTCGTTAGCTGCAGAGCGTTAGCTGCTCCTCATCCTCCGCAGGCACACTCACGAGCTGAAGCTCCACCAGCTGCTGGTCCGCGTGTGCGGGTGGGAGCAAGTCAAGCCGGTGTCGGTGGACAAAGTGGGCGTTTTCTTCCGTTACGCTGCTGCAGACCGAAACAGCTCCTCCAACACGGTGGGTCCTGCTCAGCCGCCAAGATAATGGGATTCTGGAGGTGCTGGCGCTCCATTTCTGCGTCACTGATCTACACATTGACCTTTGTCTCCTTTTCTCCAGGTTGGAAGTCCCATCAGCAGAACCAACATCATCCACCCTCACGTTTACGTACGTCTGCACTCGTTTATGGAGCATTTCTGTTCTCCCTCTTCCATCCAGGAATACTAACATGGACACTAACACCGTTCTTCTCGAACCTTTAGTTCTCGGCGCTGCCGCCTGTCCGGGTGGTGTTCTCCATCACGATGGAGGGTGGTGCCAGGAAGGTGATCACCGTCCGCTCTTCTCTCATGGTGAAGAACCGGCTGGATGTTCCAATGGAGATCCGCCTCGACAGCCCTTCTGCTCCTGACAGTGAGAAGCTGCATACATTTTTCCAACTGACCTTAAGAATTTCTTGTTTATCGGTAGAAATTTGGTTTGTATTTACAGCCTGATGCTTTCCGTTTTAACCCGAAGCTGAAATGTCCTCTGACCAGTGAACGCAGCACTTTTCCTTCCAGTTTAAGTCTGTGTTCATCCCAGTGGTCTAGAACCACAGCTGGATTAAAACCTAACTGCCCTCACAGCAGAAGCTGTCCAGCATCCTCCCTCTAGCTTCTTCCTTTCTGGTGTCCATTTTTCCCTGTATTACTTTCAGCTACATCCACTGTTGAGCTCACTTTGGGCCAAACCAAAGGCAAATCCCATCTTTTCAGCCATGTTGGTGTCCCTGTGTTACCAGAGCCAGTGGTGTTGCCTCCTATCCTGCCTGCTCAGGCCTTAGCCATCCCCCTCCACCTCACCTCATGGCGGCTGCAGGCTCGGCCCAAAGGTCTCGGGTTGTTCTTCTGCAAGGTTCCCATCCACTGGACAAACGTGGAGCGCCCTGGAGAACTCAGCAGCAGCAAGAGGGAGTGTCACTCAGCTGACATGGATTCCAGTTTCAGGTAAATCAGACGCTCGATCCTCATAGTTTGGGTGTTTGTCCTCTCATTCTCATTCCCTGTTGCATCTCTGCACACTGCAGGTTTTGTGTGGTGATAAAGAAAGAAAACTACCCCGAGCAGCAGCCTGCAAAAAGGGATTCTGGGAGTAGCAAGCAGATATATCGCCAGCCTGGTCACACCATCTACCTGCTGCCCACCATGGTGCTGGCCAACCTTCTGCCCTGTGAACTCAACTTCTATATCAAGGGCACGTCCATTAGGGGGTCGCTGAAGCCGGGCAAAGAGGCTGTGCTTCACGCCACTGACACTTCGCAGAACATGGAGCTCGGTACAGCCGCCAGCTGCCGTACGTCACCTCACCTTGATCCCATGTCTGATGTCTACCACGTGTGTCTCAGGGGTCCTGCTGGAGAACTGTCCTGTGTGTAAAGAGCTGCTCATCCCACCCGGGACCCAAAACTACGTGGTCCGAATGAGGCTGTACGACACCAACAAGCATCTGCTTTGCCTGACTATCCGCATTATCTTGCGGGCACAGGGGGCGCTAAAGATCCTGATATCTGCTCCCTACTGGCTGGTCAACAAGACGGGTAATCGTGACCTGACGTTGAGTGACACTTCTGCTCCACATGTTATTTTAAATGTCCCCTGGGGAGTCCGAGTCAACACAGAGAGCACAAAAATGAGATAAAGATCTGCTGTCAGGGGTCTCCACTGTGCTGCCACTGGCAGTACTTCAACCTTCAGCCTCGCTTTGACTAAAAAGGCGTCTCTCTGTCAGGTTTGCCGCTGATTTTCCGCCAAGACAACGCAAAGGCAGATGCAGCCGGCCAGTTTGAGGAGCACGAGTTGGCCAGAAGCCTCAGCCCATTACTGTTCTGCTACACTGACAAGGAGCAGCCTGCCATGTAAGTGTTCCTGTTCCTGTTCCCGTTGGTCCAAATAAATGCATCTTTTTATTCACCCCATCTCACATTAGGTGTACGATGAGAATCGGAAAAGGGATCCATCCAGATGGAGTTCCAGGTTGGTGTCAGGGCTTCTCCCTGGATGGAGGGAGTGGAGTCAGAGCAGTGAAGGTGATCCAGCCTGGGAACAGACCCGGCCTCATCTACAATATAGGCAAGTCATTCAAAACCTCTCTAAATCAGCCGGAGGCTGGAAATGCTTCTCAGAGTTTGACTGTCCTTTTGTCCAATGCAGGAATCAGTGTGTGGAAAGGAAAAGGCCGCTACAGAGACACTCACATTGTGACATTTGCTCCTCGCTACCTGCTGGACAACAGATCCACCCACAAATTAGCCTTTTCACAGAGGGAGTTTGCAAGAGGAAAGGTAAGAAACCTCTGCTCTCACACGCAGAAACGTGGAGTGTGAACAAAGCTGCTGCTCAGCATTCGCCACTAAAATCCCTCCTGAGTAGTTTAGCGCTGTTTCCGTAGTAACAACGTGTGATTAATGATTAAAGCACCGCTGTTGTTTGTCTCAGGGCACAGCCAACCCAGACGGCTACATCTCCACCCTGCCCGGCTCCAGCGTGGTCTTCCACTGGCCCCGTAACGACTACGACCAGCTGCTGTGCGTCCGGCTCATGGACACGCCCAACTGCACCTGGTCGGGCGGCTTCGAGGTCAACATCCCCAAGTCTTTCCACGTCAACATGAGGTGGGAATCGGTTTCTACCTGAACGCAGGCGGCTCGTATTGCTGTTTTCGATCATCAGAGCTTTGGAACCACAGGAAACACGGAGCGTTGGGGGGGATTGGAGAGGATGTCTCAAACGATCAGGACCTGATTTGGGTGCACTCAATGATTTTATTGTGATTCGGAGACAGATGACGGAGGAACTGCAGCCTGGGGGACGATAGACCCAGATGATAACGATGATTGTGTTTTACACAGGGACACCTTAGGGAACTGCTTCTTCCTGCGGACAGAAATCACCCTGAAGGGAGCCACCTACCTGATCTCCTTCACAGACGCCGACCAGCTGCCGCCACCCTTCCGCATCAACAACATGTCTGAAGTACGTCTGTGGACGCAGGAGAGTTCTGTGCACAAAAGGAGCGGCTTTGAGGAAGCTTCCGCCTCAGATTCATCCTCTCATTTTATGCCACAGTGGCAAAAAGTGGTTGATTTGTTGAGCAGTTAAATTCAAATCTGTGAAAAAGTTGTGGGTTAATAGTAAAGTTGAGCTGAGAAGGACTCACTACAGGGTCCGGAGCTCAAACCAACACCCTTCTGTTTCCAGCCGCCATGACCACGATGTATTTAGCCGGTGTCTCCTTCACCCCGCAGGTCCCCATCCAGTTTTGGCAGCATGAAGTCGCTGACATGCGGCTGCGTACGGAGGTTAAATCCAGCTCGGTGCTGGACTACGCCTGTGACGAGCCCACGCTGCCGCCGCACCTCACGCTCACCGTGAAGGGGGCCGGCTCTTCAGAGGTCACAGCTGACATGAACTTCTTCAGAGAATACAACAAGCTCTACTACGAGAACTTCATCTACATCGCAGCCACACACACGTTCTCACAGTACGCGTCGGCCATTGCTCCAGTCTTCTCAAAGGTTCTAGAAAGGTTCCAGGCCTGAAATGGTCGTTATTTTGCAGGACTGTGGAGAAAAGACCTGTTGGGAAGAAACGTCTAGTGAGCTGTGCTGAACTGGTTCTGGACGTGGACACCAAAACTCAGCGGGTCATCTTGAAAAAGAAGGTAGGGCTGGTGACCAGAGTTAACCCCTAATGGGCTTGGAGCAGCGTAGAATGTCTCCACACGACGAACGGTGACAGGAAATCTGGGCTTTGGCTTTAAATCTTGAGGTTTGTGGCCTGAATCGGTTGAACCTGAGCTGACGGCTGGTAAACGTTGTGCAGGAGCCGGGGAAACGGTCCCAGCTGTGGAGGATGACCGGTTCTGGCATGTTGTGTCACGAAGGCTCGTCTCCACCTCAGAACAAACCCGCGCAGCCGCGGCCGCTGGACTCTTCTCTGGTGCTGGACATCGCTGGACTTGCTGCTGTTACTGACAACAGGTGTGTCCTCTGAGGGACATTGAGGTGCTGGAGATGGTCTCTTCATGGTTTCTTCTCTTTCCAGTTTTGAGCCTTTGAAGCTGAGGAGGCCGGACTCTCGCCGCAGCACGACGCAGACGTGGAACTTCAGCTCGGGCATGCTCACCTGTGGGCTTCCCCGCCTGGTGGTGCAGGTGGGTCCACTCTATCTCCTCCAAGTTGAGAAGGTTGAGCTGAAAGTTTGACTGTCTGACCTGTGATCTGTCCTGTCCAGGCGAAGGGCGGCGTGGAGGGACTCTACGATGGAGCCGAGGTGGTGCTGGGACCTGATTCTGGTCTGCTAGAACCGGGCCCTGAGCAACAGTTCATCAACCAGAAGATGAGACCTGGCTCTGGGGTGCTGTCAGTACAAGTCCTCCCAGATGGACCCACTCGTGTCCTGCAGGTGCTTGAACAAACACCGAGGGTTCCTCCACCCTTAAAGTAAAACCAAACCTTCAACAGATGTTTGAACAAACCCCCTCAACATCTACAGCAATCCGGTGCATGAAACAGAGAAAAGCCGCCTAAATATTGACTCCAAATCTAGTTTAGTTACAAAACTCAGGATGAAATTCAGGATGTGCAGATTCTGTGGACCCCAGAACTTTTTTTTCTTTTAACTCTTATTGGAGGATGATTCCAGTTTTAACTCTTTTAATGCGACTTTTATTTTCCAGATAAGTGACTTTTATCAGAGGAGAATGATCCAGAGTTCTTCCAGCGTGGAGCAAGACAGGAGCAAAGACTGGGTGAAGCCAGAGAGCGAGCAGGAGCTGGAGGTTTGGGCGACATTCCCACCGGACAGCAGAGGCCTCCGCTCGGCCCCTGCGTCACCGTCCCGGTTCAGAAGGAATTCTGCTGCAGCCTCTCTTGATTTGCAGGTTTTGGTGAATTTGGAGGAAGGCGTGGGGGTCTCGCTGGTGAACAAGGTTCCTGAGGAGCTCGTGTTCGTGACCCTGTCTGGCATACGTGTTCATTTCACACGCACGACAGCCAATGAGGTCCTGGAAGTGAGCATCCAGAGGATTCAGGTGAGCTGGCGACAGAAGAGCGAGGCGGCTCCCTGAGGCCACGTTTGTGGCTGATGTGTGCAGTTATGAAGCCACAGCTCTGCTCTCATTAGGTGGACAACCAGCTGCTGGGCACCACCCAGCCTGTGATCCTATGTGTGACGCCCAGCTCCAGTGAGAGCGGCGTCAGCGACAGTGGCCCCGCCCTGCAGGTCAACGCCGTTAAGGTCCCCAGCAGGCTCATGCTCACTGAGCTCTTTAAGGTGAGCGTTACCCACGGACCGCTGTCACAAACCTAGAGAACCTTCTGGTCTCACTTTAGCTCGATGCTAACGTAGCATGAGAAATGTGCTGATTACAGACTGAACAAAGTTATGTTTGCAGCACCTCATGGTGACGGCTCGACGCTTCACCGTCATCATAGAAGAGAAGCTGCTGCTCAAGCTGCTCAGTTTCTTTGGATATGGACAGAAAGTAGCCGGTGGGTCGCTGCTAATATTAATGTTGCTCAGAGAAACACAAGGTGGAATATGAAAATAACCGTTTTTTATATTTCTAGAGCTGGAGAAGGTGGGGGAAAACCTTCATGAGAAGTCCAACGAAGATGCAGGACCTCCCAAACGATACTACTTTGAGAACCTGAAGATCAGCCTCCCTCAGGTCAAACTGAGCGTCTTCACCTCCCACAAGCTGCCGCCTGACCTCAAGGTAACGACCAGACCTGGCGTCTCTTAAAGTTGTTAAGAACCGTACATGTGTTGATGTCAGCACATCGTCTCTGAGCTCGTAGGAGCCGGGAAAAACACGTCTGAGAAATCGCCTCTTTCATCTTCTACGTTTTCTGCACGCAGGCCCTGAAAGGCACCCTGGGGTTCCCTCTGATCCGATTTGAAGATGCCGTCATCAACATGTACCCGTTCACCAGGGTGCACCCTTACGAGACGCAGGAGATCATCATCAACGACATCCTCAAGCATTTTCGAGAGGTCAGCAGGCGCGGAGTGAGTGTGGAAGTGTCCTGGATGAAGGTATCAGGGTGGTTTCTGCGTGCAGGAGTTGATCAGCCAGGCAGCCCAGATCCTGGGCTCTGTGGACTTCCTTGGAAACCCGATGGGCCTCCTCAACGATGTCAGTGAAGGAGTGTCGGAGCTGATAAAGTACGGCAACGTGGGCGGTCTCATACGCAGTGTAACTCACGGCGTGTCCAACTCTGCAGCCAAGGTAGGTGGTCGTGATGTGACCTGTGACCTCCTGCTCGCCTCCCAAACAGGCAGAGAGGAAGCTTCTTGGTTCTGTGTGTCAGTTTGCAGGGACGTTGTCAGACGGGCTTGGAAAAACGATGGACAACAGACACCAGAGCGAGCGGGAGTACATCAGGTACCACGGAGCCACCAGTGGGGAACACCTGGTGGCAGGGATCCACGGACTGGCTCATGGTAAGATACAAACAATCTCCTGAAGACCTTCCAAACCGGCCAGAACCAGAAGCTGACGCTGACATGAAGCCTGGTGTCCCTCAGGGATCATTGGAGGCATGACGAGCATCATCACCTCCACCGTAGAGGGGGTGAAGACAGAGGGCGGAGTCAGCGGCTTCATCTCCGGCCTGGGTAAAGGTCTCGTCGGCACGGTGACCAAACCCGTAGCCGGAGCTCTGGATTTTGCCTCCGAAACAGCCCAGACGGTCCGGGACATGGCCAGCGTCAGCAATCACAGGTGGGGTGTTTCGGGACGTGTGTGCATGTGTGTGCACGGGCACGTCAGAGCTCCGGGTCCTGACCTTGAAAAGGTCGGCAACATGTGTTGCTCAATGATAACTGCGCTAAAATGTGTTAATTAGCTCAGGAAATCACGATGGTTCAAAATTTCATTGGTTGGTCAGTAATTAGTCCAGTTCCTGAGTCTGGTAAAGGTCATGTGACGTTGTCTTTAACATCTCTTATCCTGAACCCTCGGCCAGCTTCCAGCGCTGTGTCGGTGAGTTCTGAGCTGTTCTCCCCGCTCTTGTGTCCAGGCTGAGCGTGCAGCGGCTCCGGAAGCCTCGCTGCTGTAAAGGACCTCAGGGGCTCCTTCCTCGCTACTCCGCAGCTCAGGCCGACGGCCAGGAGCAGCTCTTCCGCCTCACCGACAACATCCACTCCGAGTTGTGGGTCTCATGTCCACACGTGTGTGACCTTTGACCCTGACTGCGTGCTAAGGTGACTGTGTTTGCCCTCGCCAGCTTCATCGCCGTGGAGCCCATCGACACCTACTGCGTCCTCATCTCCTCCGTGGCGGTCTACTTCCTGAAGCCGGGGGACTATGTGGACCGAGAGGCCATCTTCCTGGAGGTGAAGTACGACGACCTCTACCACTGCCTGGTGTCCAAGGACCACGGGCGGGTTTATGTGCAGCTCACCAAGAAGGCTGAGAGTAGCGGCAGTGGCGTGGCCATCCCTGGCCCCTCCCACCAGAAACCCATGGTAATGCACGGTTACCTCAACACTTCTGAGAATAACCTCCATATTCCAAATTTACAGTTGACAGAGGAAACGAATCGATAAACAATATTCTCAGATCAGAATTCCTCGTCTTGGTCGTCCAACTCGATGGAAGTTGCGTTTGCGTCAAGGTTTTTTTCTCCTCAGGTCCACGTGAAGAACGAAAGTCTCGCCATCAAAATCTCTCAAGAAGTCAACTATGCCAAGAGTTTGTACTACGAGCAGCAGCTGATGCTGCCGGCCAGCGAGAACGAGGACTCTCTGCTGCTGGACTCCTGATCATGTGACCCGTGTCTGGCGCCTCCCAAACACTCTTTTTCTTCTTTTGTTTGACCAACTGCAGTAAAGGGAAGAATCTTGCTACGTCATAAGACAAAGCACAAAAGCTTATGCAACTGTTACACTGACCGTGTGACCGTGTGACCGTGTGGAAACAGTGTTTACCAGTGGAAGGCAGGAGACCGTTGTTAGTCAATATAAATAATGTAAATAGAATGATTAACGGATTATATTAGCTTACAAGATATAAACTAATGTAAATACTAATTCTAAACTAACTCCATGAGGTGATATGAATTGGTACTGTCTTCATGATCCTATTTTGTGTATAAGATATCAGAGCTGAAGGGAAGAACGTGGCATTGATGGGATCCTCTCCTCGTCTCCTCCACAGCAAACGGCTCTGACGTGCTCTCATTTTCTTCTGATTTTTCACTTGTTTGCTTCTTGGTATCATGTCGGATCTTCCTTTAGGTTTTGTCAGGGTGGTGAACATGTATGTAAAGTTCACTTGGTTTATGTTTAAAATAAAACACTACAAAATTACATTGTTGTGTTGCAATCCTCAGACCATCATGGGGGGGGGGGGGGCATTCTCCAAACTACAAGGCAGCATTTTACCCCATGATCACACAACATTTAGAAATAAATTCCGACATAATTTAAATTTCTCTCTGGACAGAACGACCTGAACAGCAATAGGTTTGTTTTTGCAAATTAAAACTATCCATAGTGTTCATGGTGCAAACCTCCTAACAGGTCATTTAGTATTAGAAGCTCGGATGGTTCTGCAAATAATGTTCTTCAGAAAGTTATATATAAAAATAAAAAAAACAGTTTGATGAGTTTTAATAAAGGACCGCTTCTTTTTCTTATTTTAACACATTCGTCACATTCGCCCGTTAAACTCCTGTGAAAGCGTCGAGTAAAACATAAAACGCAGGATGTTTTTAAACATTTATAATAAAAACTTTAGTCTTTAGTCGTATCTGTCTGCTTTTAAGATGAGTTTTCTCTCTTTCGGTCAGTGAAGTTCGTTTTTCTTTATTTTGGCAGAGTTCCGAGCACTTCGAAAATCGAATTTCTTCATTTTAACACGTTTATTTTGAAGGGTTCGACCGGAAGCTGCCCTAGGTTCAAACCGCCAGCTTCCGGCTTTTATGCGCACCCGGGATGACCGTTGCCATTGTGCGTTTGAGCGCTAGTCATGTCGGGCACGACGTCCCCGCCTCTCCCGGCAGAGGCTGTGGGCTCCGACGCTTGCTTTCTGCCAGGATACACGCAGTTTAAACCCGAGGACCACGGCTTGGAGCGCGGCTTCCGTCTCACAGCCTTCTCGGACCTGAAGGGATGAGGCTGCAAAGTCCCGCAGGAGGTTCTGCTCAAACTCCTGTCGGGACTGGAGGCGGACCAGGCCGATGGAACCGGGAAGGCCGGAGACGAAGCGTCGGACTTCGTCCAGCAGTTGCCCGGTCCTCGACTCGGTGAGAGTTCATACAAAGTTAGCTACGTTAGCATTAGCGTTGATTAAAATCCTCTCTCGAACCCTTTAGCGTCTCCTAGCTAGCCAGCTAAAATGCTAACATGCCAGATGGCAGCTCGAGTGACAGCTAATGGCGAATTAACACGGTCCGAGTTTAATAACCCGTAACAACTGGATTTCACAGTCATTTAGAAGCGCTACTTTGACGTTTTGTATTCTATAATTTATGGTTTCCACCAATGTTAAACAACTGCGAGAGTGTTGAGAGAATCACGGGGCACATAATCGGACTACAGGCATGATTCAGCAAAATCGAATCTTTTAATCGTTTAGGTTCAAAGATCAAACTCCTGATTACGCAGTGCTTTCGATGGAGAAGCCTTTAATCGGTTTAAGTTCTAGAAGAGCCGAATGTTGGAAAGGTAAAGGTATAAAAAGTACCAGAAGTTTGGAGTAAATTGAAAGTAGAAAGTGACTCTGAACCCCGCAGCCCCCTAATGTTCTGCACTGGAGCAGCCTTCATCTGTTGCCAGTTATTACTGTATTCTGTCCCAGTATAACCAGTCATTGACCCCCTCTGTCCCAGTATAACCAGTCATTGACCCCCTCTGTCCCAGTATAACCAGTCATTGACCCCTCTGTCCCAGTATAACCAGTCATTGACCCTCCCTGTCCCAGTATAACCAGTCATTTATCCCCTCTGTCCCAGTATAACCAGTCATTGACCCCCTCTGTCCCAGTATAACCAGTTACTGACCCTCCCTGTCCCAGTATAACCAGTTACTGATCCTCTCTGTCCCAGTATAACCAGTTTGTGCTGTTTCCAGGTGTGGGGATGGACTCCTGTGTGATCCCATTGAGACACGGAGGACTGTCATTGGTCCAGACTACAGACTTCTTCTACCCGCTGGTGGAGGACCCTTATATGATGGTGAGCGTGTGGATGTCTCCCCACTCCTGGTAGGGGGAAGTGAGCGTGTGTCCGCATCACGTGCACGTGGAGGAGCCTACATGTCCATCAAGGCTCCACCATTTTCTTCTCAAGGGTTGAAATGTGTAAATGTGACTGGAATCCTTGATGTGACAGGGCAGGATAGCGTGTGCTAACGTGCTCAGCGACCTCTACGCCATGGGCATCACGGAGTGTGACAACATGCTGATGCTGCTGAGCCTCAGCCAGAAGATGAATGAGAAGGTAGAAGCAGCACGACGCCTCGTGGCCACGAGCAAAGATCTCCTCGTGTTTTCTAATTGTCTACATGTGCATCACAGGACCGCGAGCGCGTGATGCCGCTGATGATTCGGGGCTTTCGTGACGCTGCAGAGGAGGGAGGAACGTCTGTTACGGGAGGCCAGACGGTCATTAACCCCTGGATTATTATAGGGGGCGTGGCCTCAGTTGTCTGCCAGCCTAACGAGTTCATCATGTGAGTCAATAAAAGTTGCTCATTAAGAATTACAGAATGCACCACGCCCGCCGCGCCGCTAGGGGGCGATGTTTCCGCCCTTGGTGAAGCTACGATCTGTTTGAGTCAAAAATCCATCCACTTTCGAACATCTGTTCCGATCTTTCCACGTTCAGGCTTGAAAGAGTCGATGAATATCACATGAATATTATTTTCCAGGCCAGACGGCGCCGTCCCAGGTGACGTCCTGGTTCTGACCAAGCCGCTGGGAACACAGGTGGCCGTGAATGCTCACCAGTGGCTCGATCAGGTCAGTCGCTGCTCGGTTTAAACACTCGTTAATGGGCTGGGTGCGGATCATCTTTAACAAGCTGACACTCATCACTTTAGGGAATTTATTTATTTATTTTGAAGATGTAAAATGTTCAACTTCAGCATTTTTAACTGAGAGGATGAAGATCAAACATGTTGTCATCGACTTTTTGTTTTATATCACAGCCTGAGCGTTGGAACAAGATCAAACTGGTCATCACCAAAGAGGAAGTTAAAGAGGCTTATCAGGAAGCCATGTTCTCCATGGCAACGCTGAATCGCACAGGTACGTCAGTCAGTTACAGGTGATAAAACTCAGGCTAATTGTCTAATAAATGTGCTCCGTGTACGTGTGCGTGTGTGTGTGTGTGTAGCGGCTGCTCTCATGCACAAGTACCAGGCCCACGCTGCCACGGATGTGACGGGTTTTGGGCTGCTCGGCCACGCCAACAACCTGGCCAAGCAGCAATGCAGCGAGGTGGCGTTCGTCATTCATAACCTGCCCATCATCGCCAAGATGGCTGCCGTCAGCAAAGCCTGCGGGAACTTGTTCAACCTCGTTCAGGGGACGTCATCCGAGACGTCGGGTAGGAGACCTGAGACGGATGAGAAATGTTTCCCAGATCTTGACTCATAAAGCAGGTTTGGGCTGACCCTCGTCCTCTCATGTCCTGCTCAGGTGGGCTGTTGGTGAGTCTGCCCAGAGAGCAGGCGGCCAAGTTCTGTGCAGAGATGAAGAGCCCCAACGCTGGAGGGCAGGGGCCCGCCGGTGGAGCCTGGATCATTGGAATCGTGGAGAAGGGCGACCGACGCGCTCGCATCATTGACAAACCCCGCATCATCGAGGTCCCACCCCGGGGGAGTCAAGTTGCCAATCAGGAGAACAGCCCTGCTCCCAGTCCCAACCTATCATAGTGTGTGTGAGTGTGTGTGTGTGTGTACGTTGTCCATTGTGTTGAGGCGTAATCGAATAATAATAAATGCCAAAAATGATAGGGAAACTTTAATAATTAAGAGAAAACATTCCAAACGCTTACGTGTGACGGGACGGTCGTGGCTGCTGTTCCGTCGACACTTTCCGGGGAATAATGTCAACACCCCCCATTAACGAATGAAATTCAGCCCTGATTTCTGGCTCCGCCCCCTCCGGGCTCACAGGAAGGCTTGAGCAGCTTCCTGTCTACGGTCAGGGTGGTGTTCAGAAATACGTTCTTCTGTCAGGCGCCTGGATGTCCAGCACCGAGTCTCACTTGCTTCCTCTAATGATGTTCTGTCTGCAAACCCCAGCCGACGGGGTCGGGCGGAGCGGATGTGTGCCTTCGGATCATGGCGAGACGCGTGATGGTGGAGATCCACAGCTGACTCTTTGTAGATTTACTGCTGTTCACAATAAAATCAACTCATTAAGTCACAGTGTTGGAACTGCTTCTTTACATTACAGAGAAATTGTTAATGATTTTCTTCCCATTTGCAATTATTGCCTTAATATTTTAAATCGATTGACTGTATCTCGTTGCAAGTGCTCATCTACATATACAATAAATGTGCAGTATTGAACTGTATTAAATAGTGTGATTTTTAAGATGACATGTAGTGACACTGAGCTTTAAATGAAGCAGCCGAATTTTGAGCTGCCCGGGATGGATCCTGGCACCGTGAGGCTACCGTGTAATACCACCGGTCACCGCCAGGTCGCAGTATAGACGAGCGCAATATGCAGAAGAAGAAATGCGGAAGTAGCCGATGTCAACAATACTGTCATGATGTTTGATTTTGCTGTTAAACGACATCGATTTTAGAGACACGACTAGTCCTTGAGGCATTTGCGTGTATTTCTGTGGTGCGTTCATCGTTTTGCTCTTGAATGCTTTTATCGGGTGTAGTTTTATGGAGTAAACTAACGTCTTACAAACCGCCGTCCATATCTGTCCCATACGTGTATTGTGGCAGCTCCGGCGGCTCCGGGACCGTGCGCGGACACCATGCCTTATCTGGGCAACGAGGAGGCCGTGAGGGAGCTGAGGAGAGCCCTGTCCAACCCTAATGTCCAGTCTGACCAGCTGAGATACAGAAACACTGTCCTCAAAGTCATCAGGTCTCTGTCTCACTCACGATTAACAGCCGGCCCACTAACGCTTCACAAAGTAGCATATTTTTATTCCTCTTGATGGGAATGATCACGTTTCTCACCTGCCAGTGGCTTGTTAAGAGTCGACAGGGGTAAAAGAATGGTCCAGTTTCCCCAAATTGTAGTCAGAGACAAGTAAAAGTCCCACGTTAAATGAAAGACAGTCAGTGTATAACCTAAAGTTTTTCTAAAGCCATTGTTTCTTTTTAAATTGATGTTTTATTAAATATACTCAGAGTTGGAATATTTTACCAGGATTTCTTTTAAACTTGATTTTGTTACTATATAAGTTTGAGTAATTTAAATTTGAAAAGAACTGCACATTAATTCTCTCCCTGTTGCCCCACCAGAGCGATGTCACAGGGCGTTGATGTGTCGGGCCTCTTCTCCGAGATGGTTAAAGCCTGCGCCTCAGTGGATATTGTTCAGAAAAAACTGGTCTACGTCTTCCTTTGTTCCTACGCGACTTTAAATCCAGAGCTGTCCCTGCTGGTCATCAACACGCTGAGGAAGGACTGCCAGGATCCCAACCCTATGGTCCGCAGCCTGGCCCTGAGGAACATGAGCAACCTCAGGTGTGGTTGCTGCTCACCTCCATTACTGTCCAAACCTCCCAGGGCCTGTAGCTGGTGTGTGTGTGTGTGTGTTCCCAGGTTACCCAGTCTGGTGGAGTATGTGGAGAAGCCTCTGACAGCAGGTCTGAGAGACCGAGCGGCCTGTGTGAGACGGGTCGCTGTGCTCGGCTGGGCAAAGCTTCACAATCTGCAACCAAACTCTGAGATCGGTGGGATACAAACCCCAACCTTTATCAGCCCCTTTATCACTTTCATTACACTCACATCTAGTTTGGTTTCATACAGCGAGTTTTGAGTCACCACAGTTGCAATGTAATTGTTCCAGATGCCGCAGTGGTGAACGAGCTCTACAGCCTGCTGAGGGACCCGGACCCTGTGGTGATGGTCAACTGCCTCCGAGCTCTGGAGGAGATCCTGAAGGAGGAGGGAGGGGTTGCTATTAACAAACCAATCGCACATCACCTCCTCAACAGGTTAATCTGGTGAACGATCCCGTGGGTGTGCAGCTCATGATGGCAGGGAAAGATGAGTTAATTCAGCCAAAAGTTCCAAACCCCTGGTGCATTTCCTTAATAGTTGTGATGTTGCTGATAAAAGATTTTACCTGATGAGGCAGGAACAGTCTCCAGCAGTCAGTGAAGGTTGAGCCTGTCTGCCGACCACAGATGTGATGATTCCCTGTGATTTAAATCCACCACACCTTCTCTGCTGGGTCATCCCAGGCTGAAGGAGACGGATGTGTGGGGCCAGTGTGAGGTGCTGAGGATTCTCCAGCATTACCGTCCCCAATCGGAGGAGGAACTCTTTGACATCTTGTCCCTGCTGGACGCGTCGCTGGTCAGCCATCAGCCGACGGTCATGGCCGCCACCCTCAGCCTTTTCCTCCACCTCTGCTCAGGGCTGCCTCCCGTCTGTCTGGCAGCTCTGGAGAGGGCGCGGGGGCCGCTGCTGGCTGCCTGTGGGAGCGTGTCCAGAGAGATGCGCTTCACCGCCCTCTGCCACATTCAGGTGAGCCACAAACCTCTGCACATCCATTTAGACTCATGAAACATCCACGGGTTCATGCCGGTGTGTTACGGGCTGTTGGATCTTTCACCCGTTCCTTCCTCCCTTTGAGCAGCTGCTGCTGCGCTCTCTGCCTGGCCTGATGGGGGCGCACTACAAACGCTTCTTCTGCGGCTACGCTGAGCCGGCCTACATGAAGCAGAGGAAGATGCAGGTGAGTCCCGACAGCCAGCACTTTCCTTTCAACTCATTTCTGACCTGAAATTTCCAGCTGAAAATGACAAGTTGAGGAAGATTTAAAACGATGTTTAATGTGTGTTTAAGAGCATTTTCAGAAGTAAATTGATGAAAGCACGAGATGATTAATTTCTGCTCACGAAGGGGTGAAGTTACCAGTCAGGCTTGTTGATATAAGAATCTGGTGGGAGAACTTTTCCACGTCACATCAGCCAGGATGCAAAGGAAATGAAGAATAGAGGTGGAAATCTGCTTCACCTGGTTGTTACTGTGATGTGTTCAGGTGCTGGTGGAGCTGGTCAATGATGACAACGTTGGCTTGATCCTGGATGAGCTGAAAGGTTACTGCACCGACGTCAACGCTGAGACGGCCCAGGCTGCAGTCTCAGCTATAGGTACACACACCTTTGTTCTTCTGTCTTTATGAGGACACCTCAACCCTCAAACACACCCTGGAGCTGGCAGGACCAGGCAAATGTCCTCACTTTGCTAGTGAAATGACTTTTCTGGACTAAAACCAGTCACGTCTGCGTTCAGTTGTCTTTTCCACATTTTGGTCACCAGCAGAACTAAATTTTCCACTAAAGGTCACTAAAACGTGACCTTTGAGCTGAACGTATCAGCCAATAAGGGACAGGATTATTTCTGCAGCCTGGACTTGGTTCTTGGTTTCTGATCTGTTCCAATTAAAGCGACACGTGTTGGTGCACGTTCTCCACAGCAACCAGGAGCTTCAGTGCAGAAGCACCGGACCTCTGTTCTCTCCTCAGATGTTCTCCTCTCACCCAAAAGACGAGTGGAAGATGTTTGTTGATGTTGGTCGGAGAAGCTCGACCTTCTCACTGCAGCCTCCAGCAACTCCTTGAAGTTGTGCTTCGGTCCAAACCTCATGTGGCCCTCGGCTTTATTCTTTTACCACAAGATTGATCTCATTTTGTCCTGAGTTCAGCTTTAAAGATCTGAAATCTTTCATCTCGGTGGCCTAAACTCCCGTTCAGGTCGTGTTGGGCGGAGCTACAGCGACCGCTGCCTGGAGATCCTCACTGGTCTGCTGGTTCTGAAGCAGGAACACATCACCTCTGGTAAAACCTTCACATACCTTCACGTGATCGGTGGAGAATGAGGCCTCAGCGCCTGGTGACCTTGACCCTTCCTGTGTTCCTGTCCCCAGCTGTGGTGCAGACCATGCGTGACCTGGTCTGGGTCTGTCCTCAGAACAGTCACACGGTGTGTTTGGCTCTGGAGGCCTGCGAGGAGACGCTGCAGGACAGCCAGGTCAGAGCCATCCTGACAGATTAGTCCTGAGGAGCACAACGTTGATTCAACGTTGAGTCATGAGTCTTTGTTATGGATTTAGACTCTTCGACTTCCTGTTACAGTCCGTGATGCTGCTGATGTTCTAGTGCCATTATTTACCCCATAAATAAAGGTTAAAGGTTCACAGTGCCAGAAAAATGGCTCCAACGAGGAGGTGATAACCCAGTGGTGAGGTTTGGTTAGAAGATATTGTTGAAGAACCTCTCCATCGTAAAGGACCATCCTTTCATCTATCCAGAGGTTCTTCCTGAGGAGCTTCAGCACTGGTGTGACCTGCAGGTCCCAGTAGGACTCATTATGTTGACAGCAGATGAATCTTGTCTTCTGACCAGTCGTCCTCCATAGATGACCTAAGATCACCTCAAACAAATCAGGGGGTCCAGAAGCTGCCAGAGCTGCTGATTAAATGGAACGTTATGAAGGAAAGCTCAGTTTCAGTCTGTCCTGGTGTGAGAAGAATTATTGTTATTGTTGTTATTAGTGTTATCTTTAAATGCTATTGTATGTAGATTTTGAGTGTTGAGGAATGTTGACAGGAGAAGAAGAACATGAGAGTGCAAAAGTACTGATGCTGCTTACAACCAAGCCCAGCACCCAGTTTTTATTTCTAATTTGCAAACCAAAATATTCTCCTGATGCCTTTTTCAGGTAGAGAAGCAAAGCTCAGAGGAAACGCTGCTGTTTCATTCATTCATTCCCAGCTTTAGATCTGAGAGCAAAAGCTCTGAATTCCGGCTCAGTCCAGCACAAACCTGCATCTGTTGTCATGGCAACCTGTTGTTTAGGGCTGAAACACCATGGGAACTGTAACGAGTCGCAATGCCTCTTCCCTCCAGGGCAGACAGGCTTTACTGTGGCTGCTGGGCATGTACGGGGAGCAGGTGGCCGGCGCCCCCTACACCCTGGAGGTGTTCATCGATGGCGTGAGGAGCGAAGCGTCTGTGGGAGTCAAAATGGAGCTGCTGACATCGGCCTGCAGACTCTTCCTGTGTCGGCCTGCAGAGATGCAGGACATGCTCGGGAGGCTGCTGCACTACTGCATAGGTGTGTGTGTGTGTGTGTGTGTGTGTGGGTCAGGGTCGCGGGCAGGAGCCTGGTGACCCACTCTGTTCCGAACGTCCTCACAGGCAGAAGCACAACGACGTGTGTGTCTTGTTTTCCAGAGGAGGAGACGGACACGTGTGTTCACGATCAGGCGCGCCTCTACTACCGCCTGTTGCATTGTGGGATAGAAGAGACAAGGAAGATCCTCCTGGGTCGGAGGTCCGACCCCTCGCTGGGGGTCCTGATCGGCCGCCCTGCTGAGCCCGTCAGCCAGTGGGCCCCTTATTTCAACACTCTGGAGCCTCTGAGGCAGGACGGCGCCGCTGAGGCGGAGCCAGCGAGCAGAGAAAGCCCTCGATGTGTCCCCTGTGAGGCCAAGACCAGCCGAGACCTCCCAGAGTCACTGTCCTCCCACATGGAGCCAGGTCAGTCAGGTGGACAGTGAACCTGGGGGGGTCTCTTGCTCTCTTTTATGGCCCTTTCTCATCCTCAGACTGGAGGAAGGAATCTCAGTGTTCAGGCGGCCCAGCTGCCGTCCAGCCTCCCGGGGTGGGGACCGGTCTCAGCCTGTCGTCATCCCCGACTCTCACCCCCGAAGAGTTTGAGCGCACGTGGCTGCGGCTGCAGCGTCTCCCTCCCGGTCAAAGTAAAGTCTTGAGTCTCTGTTGATGTTGGAGATGTTGGAGAAAGGATCACGTCACGGTCTTTGCTGTTGCTAGATGCTGGGAGGAGAGAGGAGGAGCACCTTTGCCTGGAGGAGCTGATCCGGAGCGCCGTGGTGCCGCTCTGCTCGCCGCACAACCTGCAGGCAGCCCTGCAGCTGCTCAACATCCAGATGCTGGCCTTCACACCACCACACACACTCCCCTGGAGAGTGTACCTGTACACACACACGCAGCGAGCACACGCTGGCCACACGCTGGTCCTGGGGGAGCTGCTGTGGCCTGGAGAGACCCAGAAGGAGGGCGGGGCTGAGCCGGAGGAGGAGGTTCGGGTGACTCTGAGGCAGCAGCCGCCCGATGACGAAGCTCTGAAAGGCTTTTTCTCCATTCTGACCACCGTCCTGCAGACAGTGTCCTCACAGGGGGAGTAAAGCCCTGGAGTGTTTGACTGACGAAGGACTCCAGGAAGGAAGAGAAAGAGGAGACGCCAGATGTTGGTGATGCTGGGCGCTGCAAAAGAATGGAAACGTTTCAAATCCTGTTGTTGCAGATTAAAAAATGAATTTTCATCTGAACCGGAGCAGCTTCCGGTCCCACCTGTAGCACCAGTGCTGCTCTCACAGTTCTGAGCTCGCTGATCCGGGTTCTTCAGACCCAGAAGGTGAACTACCCCCCCCCCACGCCGAGGCACCAGAACGTTAACGTGGCTCCACCACAAGGTGGCTTCCTCCGGTCGCTCCATCATCTGGGAGCCGCCACAGGTGTCAGAAGTGTGCCCCCTCCCTCAGGGGCAGCTCGAAGCGCGTGCTGACTAATACGAGGCTCCAGGTTTCTGTCAGCGTTTATCTATTACCATAACTGTGCGTGAGAGTGTGCGTGAGGAAGAGTGTGAGACGAAGAAGATTAAAACCGACTCGGCTAAAGTCGCTCTCGTGTCTCTCTCATTTGGACTTCCCGTCGGTATTGGGCTCGTGCCGGTGGGCGGAGCCACCAGCTGGATCCGTTTCACCTGAGCAGGTTCGGTTTTGGCTTCAGCAGCAGCTTCAGCCTGGGCTGGGAACCCTGACCCTTGTTTCACATGTAACAAGCGTTCCTGGCTCATCCGGGTGTGGACCAACCGTCGTCAACAGGTAATGGTTTACCTGCCCGCGGTCACGTGACGCCTCATAAAAGGTGAGGTCGCGCAGAAACGCTATCAGAGGAACGACGATGCAGCTTTAACATTGTGAATGCGGTAAGTTTGGCGGGTTTATTATTTGATTCGTGTTTCCCTTCTATCAGCCAGAAAGTGGAAGAAACCGCTTCAGCTTCCAAGTTCCGCCAATTAATTCAGATTCGATGTTTTCGACCAGATTTCCCTGGTTCCTCGCTGAAGGTCGCAAATTCAGAAATGATCTAAATGACTTTCACAGAAACATCCCGATCGGATTCACTCTCAGAATAATCGGATTTATTTTTGAGGACAAAGAGGCTTGTGTAAATATCACAACCCCCCGTTGGCTTCAAGAACCTCTTACTGGTTTGCGAGGTTTTATTTATTTTCTAACTTCCAGAGCAGTCAGAGAAGCATCTAACCGGTTTCACTTCTGATGCTAAAGGAGCTGCACGAATGGATCTTCCTGTCTGCTTGGGGTCTTTGAATGTGTAGACTTTAGAGAGACAGACAGGCAGAGAAACAGACGTGAGGACAGAATGATTTCTGCCCTGAAAGGCTCCACCAGCACCGACCGTCCCTCTACACCAGGAGTGGGGAACCTTTTTCATATCGAGGGCCATTTCAATTTTTATAAAGTCCTCCGAGGGCCATACTATTATGAACACATACCTAGGGATGCAAAAAAAGACAAAGAAAAGTCTATAACCACTGTGTTACTAAGTCTCATGATTGCTGCATTTGAGTTTGAATTATTTATTTAGCACACATGCATATAAAATCACCAAAAAAATAGAATAAAATGACAAACAAGTAAAATATGTTTTCATCATACAAAATAAAGAGGTGCAGAGTTGAGGCAAGAGACCCCTAAGGGCCTGTTCGAGGCCTCTACTCACAAAAACTGCAATACAACAAGATAATCAAGAAAATAAATGAAAAGAAAGAAAGATAAAGACAATAATAATAACAACTAGAAATCACTCGGAGAGCGCAGACCTCCGCCAAGCGCAACAATTCCTGGCATATTGTGATTTCCACCATAAATATTAGTCCCACATATACTTTGACTACATATTTAGATTCCTTGACCATAAAAACATACCGTTAGCCACTGGAATCATAACAATATATGTCTCAGTTCAGTAGTTATTCACGAAAAGAAATTCACGCTTTGAAACAATTTTACGTTGTCCGGCGCGAGCGCCTCAGCGGCGGCTACGAGGCGCGTTCACGAACTCTCCTTCGGCGTGAGGTTTCAGCTTCGTGGCTGTTAATTCACTCACCACAAAACTTGCGTAATATTCTCTCTGTCGGTACATGGTCGTGTGAAAGCTGCTTGTTGAGCCTCCAAATGCTGACGAAGAGCGTTAATTTTATCCAAACTCATCTGTCCTTTCAACTCGTTGAGTTGAGCGTGGAGAGGAGGAGGAGAACCTGGAGAGGTGGGGGAGAACCTGGAGACAAGGAAGAGAACCTGGAGAGGTCTGGGAGAACCTGGAGAGGTCTGGGAGAACCTGGAGAGGTGGGGGAGAACCTGGAGAGGTCTGGGAGAACCTGGAGAGGTGGGGGAGGACCTGGAGAGGTCTGGGAGAACCTGGAGAGGTGGTGGAGAACCTGGAGAGGTGGTGGAGAACCCGGAGAGGTGGGGGAGGACCCGGAGAGGTCTGGGAGAACCCGGAGAGGTCTGGGAGAACCCGGAGAGGTGGTGGAGAACCCGGAGAGGTGGAGGAGAACCCGGAGAGGTGGGTGAGAACCCGGAGAGGTGGGGGAGAACCCGGAGAGGTGGAGGAGAACCCGGAGAGGCGGAGGAGAACCTGGAGAGGCGGGGGAGAACCCGGAGAGGTCTGGGAGAACCCGGAGAGGTCTGGGAGAACCCGGAGAGGTGGGGGACAACCTGGAGAAGTGGATGTCTGTCCTTAAGGTGAAGGTCAGCATAGATGAGTGTGAAGGAGAGGAACTAGGAGGGGGTGAGCTTACAGAGAGGCGAGATGAAGAAGCTGGATCTAAGACTAGAGAGGAACCCTGTGGAAGAAGAGAAGGATGGTGGTGAAGGTCCTGAAAGTACTAACTGATGCTATTAGGTTAACTGGGAGCAGTGGGAGGGAAGGGTTACACTTCAGGGACCTTCTCTGGGTCTTACAGGCATCAGAACCTGATGGTCGATGCTGCTGAGAAGCTTCCTGCTGTATTATCCTGATCAGTCCTCCGTGGTCCAAACACAGTGAACCGTCAAACGTTTAACCATCAGACTCACAGTGAACTGGTCAGCTGGAGGGACTTTAGAAATGTTCTGACTTTTTCTTTGCTCTTGTTTTTAGGTGTTAGGTTTTAATCCTTTAGTTCATCGTGAAAGAAGTAAAAGGAGCTTCTAGTGTTACTGGCTGAGGAACGCAGTCTGACAGGCCGAGTGGAAACGTGGTCTTCACAACAGCCTGGGGGTTGTTGCCAGGAAGTGGTGGAGCTGGTTTGTGTGTGTGTGTGTGTGTGCGTGTGTGCGTGTGTGTGTGCGTGTGTGTGCGTGTGCGTGTGCGTGTGTGTGCGTGTGCGTGTGTGTGTGTGTGTGCGTGTGTGTGTGTGTGCGTGTGTGTGTGTGTAATAATCAGTTTTGATTATTAATTATTCAGAACTGCACTCATGTATTTCAGTGTTGTGTTTAATGAGATCAGGAAATAAATGCATAACTAGGTAAACAGTGATAGAATAACCAAACTATTATATTATAATAAAAGTATTATTTTAATAGACACAATATTAATAATAATAATAATAATAGATTTTATTTCAAAGCGCCTTTCAAGACACCCAAGGTCACTTTACAGTACATCTATGCAACAGTTAAACACTATTTACAATTTAAAATCAAAGGTCAGCTTCACAGTTAAGATTTCAATAATAGTTGCAATAATAGCACCAATTACAACAAAAAAAAAGAAAATAGTAGGTGAAACATACATACATACATAAGATCAACAGAGCAACATATAATCATAAACCTAAACAAAGAAAACAATTAAGGGGGGTGCAGTGAGTAAGCCAGACGAAAAAGGTGTGTTTTGAGGTTTGATTTAAATACGGGGAGAGAGTCGATATTTCGAATGTCTGGTGGTAAGGAGTTCCAAAGGTGAGGAGCAGAGCGACTGAAAGCTCTGGCCCCCATGGTCCTGAGGTAGACAGGGGGCACAGTGAGGTTGAGGGAGGAGGAGGCAGATAATTTTGCCTCTTTATATCAATATAAACTGTATATATAAAACTGTAATCTGTTTAAACTTTTAAGACTGCTCTAAGTGTTGATTAAATATTTACTGTTACTTTTTCCAAGTGAGCTACGCCCAAATATAACTTCCTCTGTGTGTGTGTGTGTGTGTGTGTGTGTGTGTGTGTGTGTGTGCGCGCGCAGTAGAGAAAAATGCGTTTTATAAAGAAGGCGACTATTTTGGCCATTGTGCTTCTCTTTGGAGGCTTTTACTTCCTTGTCCCTTCAGATTTAATCAAAAATGTAAGACACACACACACACACACACACACACACACATCCGTGAAATTGCTTGTTATCCTGGTATACCAGCTTGTTATACCAGCATATCACTCCAACAACATCACTCCAACAGTCCTAAATGCACGGGCTTTCGCTTTTGGTTATTGTGTGTGTGTGGGTGTGTGTGTGGGTGTGTGCGTGTTTGCTTGCTTTGCAGGACTTTGTGGAACCTTCAGAAAGCGTTCTGAAGAAGCTGAATGTGAGACCAGTGAAGCTGGCCCCTCAGCTGTCCTGGGTCGAGAGTCAAAATTATCTGCCTCTCAATGTCTCCTACCAGCTGCTGGCTGGAACACCATCCAACCAAAAGAGTGAGTCGAAATGTTGGTTTATGCTTTTATTGATGTTCACATCTTAAAGTTCTACTTCCTGCTCCTGCTCTCACTTGCACCAATAAGGAAAATCCGACGCCTCTTCTGGCCGTTCATACACAGCAGGTGCGCTCACAAACACTTGTCTTCAGGTCTGAGCGCACATTTAAATCCCAACAGTTGGTGTGTTGACCTGCAGACCGAGTGAGACCACTTCTGAGCTAAAGTCTCTCTGGTTTGGTCTGAGGTGAAGCTTCCCTCATCCTGAGCTAAGCGGGGTTGCTAGCTGAACACCGGCGTGCACGCAGACACGAGGCTTCTCTGATGTTTACAGGGTATCTGGCAGTTGGGATCTCATCCGTGAGGAGGCTTCACGGGACGTACCTCTTGTCCACTCTGCAGTCCATCATCTCCAAGTCTTCTCCTGAAGAGCGGGCATCCATGGTGGTGGTCCTGCTGCTCGCAGATTTTGATGCCAGCTGGAGAGAAGCTACAGTGAAGGAGATCACGAGTAGATTTCCCTCTGAGCTGGAAGAGGGCCACCTGCTGGTGCTCCATGTTCCTCAGCATTTCTACCCTCCTCTCCAAGGTGCTGTTCCAGTGTGGTCCCACAGATGGGCGCTGATTGGAGCTGTGACGTTGACGTAAGTCTTTTTGGCTCTCGTGCAGGTCTGAAGAGGAACTACAACGATGCTCCAACTAGGGTGACCTTCCGCTCCAAGCAGAACGTGGATTACTCCTTCCTCATCAACTACAGTGCTGGGCTCAGTCATTACTACCTCCAACTGGAGGATGATGTTTCCTGTGCAAACAACTTCTTCACCCACATCAGGAGGAGGACTGAGGAGCAGGAGGCCAAGATGACCACCTGGACAGTGATTGAATTCTCAGTTCTCGGCTACATTGGGAAACTCTACAAATCTGTGGATGCTCCTCTTCTGGCGCGCTTCCTTTTCCTGTTCTACCAGGAAATGCCCTGCGACTGGTTGATGTCCCACTTCCGGGAGCTTATGACTCAGAAGGAAACCATCATCTTCAAACCGTCACTGTTCCAACACATGGGGACCTTCTCTTCCTTTGATGGTAAACACAATCATTTAAAGGACAAGAACTTCCGAGAGGACCTCAACCCCAATCCTAATGCCGATGTTTTCACTGATATGTCCATCTACCGGGACAACGCGCCGAGGCGCGCCTGGGACAATGCAGGGGAATTCTTTTGGTCAAATTCCATAAAGAAAGGAAACTTCTGGGCTGCGGTCCTGGACGTTCCAGCAGTATTCACCAGTATAGTCGTAGAAACGGGGACGGAGGGACGAGACCTGCTGGAGTCGGGTCAGGTCGAGATCGGCCATGAGGTTATTACCACCCCCACAGGAAAAAGCTGTGGAGAGTTCCAGTCTGTCGGGACGTTCAAGAACGGCAGGTTTGAGCGGAACGAGCTGGACAAAGACTACAGCTCCGCCTCTTCCTGTCTACGGATACGCGTGACTGCAGACCAGCGCGCGTGGCTCATCATCAGAAAGATCGTGGTCAGAACTCGTTGACCCAAGGTCACCTGGAGGAGGACCCTTCTCAACCTGAGCAGCGCTCAAAGTTCACGTCAGCCGAGTTTTCACTCTTTTTCCAGATGCTGAGGTGTCATTGAGCTGCGGCGTTCCCGTGTGTACACGTGCTTTCAATGTTCTTTCCAACAGCTATATAAAACCTTTCAAATCCTCCATATTCAACGTTCTCAGTTTTTTATGGAAGCTCAGGGTGTCTACAATAATTATTGAGCCTCTCAGTTGCTGAGAAGCCTGAACTTCAGCCACTTCCTGCTGCAGTGGTGGTGACCACACGAACACGGGCGCTGCGTAGGAGTTTGGTTGCACAGCAAACATTCTCATTGTCTCCGCCTCTTCCTCGCGCCTTATCAGCTTCCTATATTTGGTTGGTAATCTTACACTCTTGTCACACACTAAACCACAATCTAACATGCCAAATTTATTTCATGCCGTTAGAAGCTGGTGCAGATGCTGCCTGGACCCTGGTCCTGCTGCTGGCTCCTCCTGCTGGAGCTGAACATCACTCACTTTATCTCAACCGCTGGCGGCTGTTCATCTCGATTATTAAGAGACTGCAGGACTGTTGTCTCCTCAGTGGGGCCTTCTGAGCTTCTGCTCGGGTTGAAGGAGCTGCATCTCCATCCTCACTAGACTGAACAGAATCATTCATCTCCATGTGTTCAGACTTGGATGCATACAAACATCTACGTGTACAGTAGCGATCAGGGCCGTAAAAGTAAAGTACTGATCGGGTGACTGTGCCTACCTCTATGTATGTGACATTAATGTCTTCGTCTTCATACTGACTGTTATCCTGCTCCTCATCAGAACATCGACCGTCTGGCTGGAGTGGATGATTGTTGCCAGTGAGCTGTGGATAAAGACCCAAGGACCTCAGCTGCTGCAGCCCATCAACGGAACGGCTGGTCGGGTTGATGTGGCAGGCTGGGATACGACTGGGTAGAGCCCAGGTTCCCTTAAAGTCAGGCCATGCACTATTCTTCTACAGCAACACACACACACACACACACACACACACACACACACACACACACACACACACACAGGGTTAAAGTCACTTCTGACCTTTATCAAAAATGAGGAGAAAAGAGCTTAAAGAAAAAAGCTTTGGTACTTTTTCTGCTCCTGGGAGGAGATGACCCCTGTCATCAGAAATGAAGGTGGTGTGACCTGACCGTGCAGCAGGTCTCTGTTCACACACACACACACACACACACACACACACACGGACCAAACTGAGTTACAAGAAATCTGCTTTGATTCTGAATTCATCCCGTTTTATGTGAGTTACTGGTCTAAATCTAAATGTGCATGTGACTGTTTCCATAATCATCCATTATGATGCAGATCAGTCAGATGTCAGTCTCACCTTACTGACGTAATTTGACGAACTCCAAACACGCATCCTTCTCGGCTTAAAGGCACCTTCAAACTGAGGAGGAAAGTGTCAATTTGAATTATTGAGCCCAAAAGTCGGCGAGGCAGCAACGTCTTGCAACTCTTAATAAAATGAATCATCGAAGCGGCTGTTAAACCTGCTCCAGAAGTTCCATCAGACTAGTTAACGGCATCCATTTTCAACATTTGTTACCTGGTTTGCTGAGTAGTTGGATGACATTTCCGTGTCCTCTGGCAAGCGCTCACCTCGCCCTTGTTTGTAGTGAGATTAGTTGAGTGCAAGAAGAGTTCAGTTGTCTCTTTAAATGTGAGTCAGTTTTATTCACAACAGTCTGAGCTTCAACAATAGTCTTGTAGATTGTCTTTCTGTACTGACTGGTTGAGGTTAACCACTGCCAGTAGTATAGAGGCCGGTCTAAAACAATGGAGCAGTGTAACATAATAATGTCTGTTGATTTCATTCAAAGCTCCTTTGATCCTTTAATTTGTAGTCTCGGGTTACTTGAGCTTATATCTACACGGGACCATTCTGAAGCCTATCTCCTTCCACATCCTTTGTTGTTCAGGCACAGAAATATTCCAAACTCAATGGACAATTCCAGAATGGTGTGCTAGGACTCCTGGACATGAATACGACAAGTTTGAAAGCAGAATTAACCCCTTTGGCCTTCCATCCAGAAGGCCTAAACCCATGTTATCCTATGAGAGAGGCCTCCGGAAGGCCGTGGACTTTGCCCGCTGCTTGAGGGCACAGCTGTCATTCTTTCACCTAGAAACACCATTCAGACTCCGTAATGGAGCTGTAATGTTGAGATTCACGCACCAAAATAGGCTGTTCTCTCGTGCTTCTGTGGGGAGGTTTCCTAAAGCCTTCGGTAGAAGCTGCTGCTACCTCACAAACATCGGTCTTGAAACGTTAAATAATTCAAAGGGAAATGCTGCGCGGCAAGTCTTCTCACTTCTCCCGTTTCTGTGTGGAAAATCTTTGAAAGCTGAAAAGTCTAATTTTCTAAGTCCAGAGATTCCAAGTTTCTCATTAATACTTGTCGTTTCTAAGTGGTGGTGGTGGTGGTGGGGTGGGGGGTATATTTAAAACCTGTCCTATTCTTTTCCTGTTCAAGTATGTCATGTTGACTTGAAATGATTATGTAAATAACCCTGATTAAAAGTAACGTGTTCCTTGTGATTTAGAAGAAACTCGTTTTGGAAAAAATGGGCATGTATACGTACATGTTGTTGGATCGCAATACTCACGTGTGTCACTGCTGATCCACGTGTTCTCTGAATGAAGACTTTAAGAAGGAAAATGCCAATTTCAAAATGTATTTAGCAAATAGAACCAATTCAAGTTACAAATATTACAGAGCTCCGGGCCAGTTCAAAATTTGATGCTGCACAGTCCTTGTTCCCCATTGTTTCCCAGATAGCCAGGTCAAAATTCACATTCTTCTTGCAGATGAACTTATCAACACCACTAAACTCTGCTGTCCAGTTTTACAATGGGTGTTTAACACTTTCAGCCTGACTGTCTCCCCTGATTGCAATTATCTAAACAACAGTCATGTTGAGGGAGGGTCAACTGACTGTTTAGCGTTTTTACTCTTGCTAAAGATTCTATTATCCCCAACTTCTAAACTAACTGTAACAGAAACATATACAAAAAGCAAACACAATTCTCTTCAATTTTTATACATTTGAAATTTATTTAGTGCCAGTGTAGGTACCAAATCTGTCCGACAATTGTGGAAGTCCGGACAGAATTGGCAGCTACCCCGATCGGACCGTTACGGGTGGCCGGAAGTCCCACTATTTATCTTCCGGTGTCTGCGGCGTCCATGAAGATAATCCGCCGTCGGTGCTATTAGCATGCAAATGTCAGCATTTCTGACGGAAACTATCCGAAAACACGTTAACTCCTCCAGATTAACGCTACATTTCCGGATGCAACTCCTCGTAGTGGAGTCGATCGCGACTCTGTTTTGGGACTCGACGGCTCTTCAGTATTAACCGGCTCGTTCACGCGACCCATGGAGGGTCCGTCTTCTCGTTTGAATGTGGTCGAAGCTGGACCGCGGAAGTTGGCGACCCGTCAGGGTTCTGGTGGTGATTCGGGTTCTGGTGGTGATTCGGATCCTGATGCTGCTGGAGACATAAAAACTCATTTCCGCGTGTGTCGCTTCATGATGGAGACAGGTACCGGTCCAAACCGCCGACCTTCGTGTAGTCACGAAGAGTTTACTTACTTCACACCCAGCTTTAATACAACTTAAGTTGGCACATTTATTTTTATTTTACATGCGTTTATGCAAGGGGTTTGCACATGTCATCTACTCGTCTGTGATCTGGTTTGACGAGTCGGGTTGGCTCGTTATTATAAATGCACTTGTGTTTCTATTCGCCTTTCAGGAGTGAAGCTGGCGATGCGCTCGGTCCCTGTGGCCACTGCATGTGTGCTTTACCACCGCTTCTTCCAGCAGGTCAGCCTGCAGGCGTATGAACCCTACCTGGTGGCCATGAGCTGTTTATACCTGGCTGGGAAGATAGAGGAGCAGCACATCAGGACTCGTGATATTATCAACGTAAGCCACAGGTAAAGCGGAGTCAACTCTGGTTGCCGTGGTGGCACGAATCAGCCTGCTCAAATAAAAACACCAAGATATCGTTGGAACTTGCTACCAAAATAATGAAAATGCCAGAAATGCTTGCACTCCTCAACATCTGGGTGTGACGGGACTCTTGGGAGCCCCCCCCTTTCCCCCCCCCCCCTCTGCAGGTACTTCAACAGTGGCAGAGCTCCTCTAGAATGTGACAAGGACTTCTGGGAGCTGAGGGACAGCGTGGTGCAGTGTGAGCTGCTCATTCTGCGACAGCTCAACTTCTACGTCTGCTTTGAACACCCTCACAAGGTGTGTGCTCGTGCGTCCATCCCTGAGGCCAGAGGGGTGTGTGGTCACGTGGTCACGTGGTCATGTGGTGTGTGTGTTTCTGCAGTATTTGCTTCACTACCTGACGTCTGTCGGGTCGATGGTGAACCGCCACGCCTGGTCTCGAACTCCCGTGGCAGAAACTTCCTGGGCATTGCTGAGAGACTGTTACCACGGAGTCATGTGTATCCGCCACACCCCCCAACACATCGCCATAGCAACACTCTACCTGGCACTGAACAGCTACGGCGTTGAGCTGCCTGTTGGGGAAAAGGAGTGGTGGAAGGTGCGTGTTCGTCTTCCGTAGCGGAACTGTCAAACACTCGACTCCGGGTTTAGGCTCCGAACTGTCTGGCTTTGTTTTAACATCAGAAATATTCTTGTACTTTATCCAAAATCTGTTTTGGCATGAATCCATGAAAAGGTTGGTGTGTTTTTAAGAAGACGCGTTGTCTCTTCCTCCTTCCTCATACTCGTGTCGTCTCGCCGTTTTAAAAGAGTCATACATGAATGTGAGATGATGACGTTGGCAGAATTCACTCTGATGAGCTTGCTGAGAGAAGCTGGTGCACAAGGGGCTGGAAAAGCTGCCAAACCCTCATTGATGATGACGGCGGCGGTTAAAATGCTGTCTGAAGGAGTCGTGTCGACCACAGTGACCAGCTGCTCCAGCTCGCCATTTTCAAAGCTCCCAAAAAGTTACCAGCTTTATCACATGGGGTCATAAATGTCTTATTACAGGTATATCAGACTGTCACACTCAGGGGTTGTTCATTCATCTATCTCTCTTTATCTCTTCTGTTGCCACGGTTACACAAAACCTGGTGAATCTAAGCAAATTTATGTCAGTAAGGAGGAAAATCTTTGGCTCTTTTAAAGGAGGTAAAGTCAAATTCTTGCTTAATCTCTCCTAGATGTGATAAATGTGGCTAATATCTTTAGGCGTTTAACAGAGGGTGTTTTGGGAGGATGAGTGTGTGGCAGCGGAGCGAGGGGTGGGGGGCATCCCAGCGGCCTCCGGGCCACAGGCAGGTACTCAGCTGCATTAGATGGGATTCATTCATGCAGGCAAGGATTTTAAGATTAGCTTTTAATAGACCACCTCTGCACTGGTTGATGGTGTTCGAGCCGCTCATTTCAGATATTTCATGATTTAATGCGGCGCCCTGCATAGATGCATCTCTTATAAATGACAGGAGTTACCTGTGACCCCCATGAGGAACCTGGACTTGTGTGTAACCTGATGCCTAAAGGTGTCTTTTTACATTTGAACAGGTGCTGTGTGAGGATGTTACCAGGTCAGAGCTTGACGCAGTGATCGCAGACCTCCTTCATCTCTATGACATGGAGGCCAAGTGTGTGTGAAGGAGCGCGGAGACTCTCTGACTCCCGGAGGCTTCCACACGGAGGCGGATGCAGTACTGAGCGTGGCCACAAGGGGAGATGTTTGCCACTGTATGACGTGTTCCAGTCAGAACTTCCAGAAAGATCCCAGATCCCATTTCTTTAGATAAACAAGTCATTAAAGTGTCGGGGAGGTGACATCTGTAATAATTAGTATTAGTAAGTGTGTACTTGATGTTCACACACTCATCTTTGCAGTTGTGTAAAATTTAATGTGAAATATAAAAACATTGATTTGCTGAGCGGCCTTTTTAAACAGCGTTTGGCTTCGTGTGACCATGGGGCCCTTTCCATCCAGCCCCCCTTCACAAACACAATATGAGGACTTTTGGTGTTGGGCAGTACGTGAGAAGCTCCGAGAGGAGACGTGTCCCCGTGAGAAGCTCCGAGAGGAGACGTGTCCCAGTGAGAAGCTCCGAGAGGAGACGTGTCCCAGTGAGAAGCTCCGAGAGGAGACGTGTCCCCCTGAGAAGCTCCGAGAGGAGACGTGTCCCCCTGAGAAGCTCCGAGAGGAGACGTGTCCCCCTGAGAAGCTCCGAGAGGAGACGTGTCCCAGTGAGAAGCTCCGAGAGGAGACGTGTCCCCCTGAGAAGCTCCGAGAGGAGACGTGTCCCCGTGAGAAGCTCCGAGAGGAGACGTGTCCCCGTGAGAAGCTCCGAGAGGAGACGTGTCCCCGTGAGAAGCTCCGAGAGGAGACGTGTCCCCCTGAGAAGCTCCGAGAGGAGACGTGTCCCCCTGAGAAGCTCTGGAAGGAGACGTGTCCCCCTGAGAAGCTCTGGAAGGAGACGTGTCCCAGTGAGAAGCTCCGAGAGGAGACGTGTCCCCGTGAGAAGCTCCGAGAGGAGACGTGTCCCCGTGAGGGGCGACTGCAGCGCCACCTTCAGGTGTCCTCAGCTCGACCTTCGATGCTTCGGCTGGATCCATCAGGAGAATAAACCCACGATGGTTCTGAAGGACGTTTGAATGGTTCCATTGACTAAAACCACCGGGGTTGATGGTTGGATCCTCCTTCCTGCTGGGGCTCATTCGCTCCCAGTCAGAGCTGAGCTCAATGGATGCACGCACACGCACACACACACACACACACTTTGAAGGAGAACAGTTCAGGTCCATTTACTCTAGAACTAGAATACATAGAATCAAGGACAACACGGATCAGGTGGTAATATTCCAGCTGCTGCTCTGGGCAGAGAGGCAACATCTGGTACGTTGTGTTTCATGAATGACGACACAGGTGAGCTCCAGCTGCAGGGGCGGGGCCTGTAGGACGGGGTGGGGCTAAACCAAACCATTTCCCTTATTGGTCATATCTTGATGACCTTGATTGAATCAATAAGATGTTAAAATCTTGATACAGAATGAAAGAAGCTCCACGGGCAGCTGTGAGTGTGTGTGTGCGTGTCTGTGTGTGTGTGTGTTTTCCTAATTCCAGAAATAGAAGTGTTGCTGTTTTTTTTAAACTGCTGCTGTGATTGGTGGAATTCACGGAAAACGTGTGTAGAGTTGCCGAGTCACGCAGAATTCACGTGATTCTGTTGGATTTACATCAACTTTAATCTCATTAAATCCAGTCGGTTTTGGACTTTCAAGGCTGATCTGAATCCTGTTTCTGCTGCGGCACATTTGGGACGGATGGAGGAAGCCACAGCAGCTGTGAGGAGTGCCACTTTGTATCCATCACTGCCCCCTCCCTCTCTCTGTTGCTCTCTCTCTCTCTCTCACACACACACACACACACACACACACACACACACACACACACACACTCATACAAGTCTAGAACTTGGGCCCGGTCTGAGGTGGAGGTCTGAGGCTAAAGGCTGCAGAGCTTTTATCAGTTCAAGGACACTCGGCACTGATGTAACAGTAACATCCAAAAACTGTCAGTGGGGCTGTAAACACACGTGCTCGCTCGCTCTCTCTCTCACACACACACACACACACACACACACACACACACACACAGGCGGTCATGTGTCTGACCTTCTGACTTCCCCTGAAGCTCAGAGTCATGGCTGAAGTGATGTGTCAGCAGATGGAAGCTCGCAGCAGCGAGGTGATCAGAGTGTGCTGGACGAGTGAGACACAAAGATGAACCACTCCTTCACTTCTCCATCCCTCTCTTCTCTTCTCTTCACCTCTCAGCCTCTTTTCCCTCCTTCCATCAGTGTTCCTTCCCAGCTGATGTTTAATTCATGGGCTCTGGCTGAACATGCATCATCTTCATTATTAATACAACATTAGGAAGAACGAGGGAGGAGGAGGAAGGGAAGGGTTGAGGAGGAGGAGAGGAAAGCAGATGAGCCAATGAGATGTTGCACAAAAACACTGAAATTGAGTGAAATGTGGAATTTGTCCCTATATTTTAACTTTAGTTTAATTCGCTTTTCCGCTCCTATAATTCTAAAAAGATCTTTTGGATCCAGCCACAAAGTTAAAGATCAGCTCAATAACCTCAGTAAGTTTGAGCTTCGGCCGTTGTTCATTCCAGGATTCCTGATGCCTGAGAGGAACCAGCAGCAGAGGAGAGCCCGACTGGAGACGCCTGGAGACGGCAGCAGCTGAGCCGTCACGTCTCTACAGCTCCAGGGTCCATGCTAGCATCAGGCTAGCATCGTGCTAGCATCACGCTAGCATCAGGCTAACATCGTGCTAATATCACATCAACACACTAACTACACTCTGCTACTCTGTTACTCTGTTACTCTGCTACTCTGCTACTCTGCTACTCTGTTACTCTGTTACTCTGTTACTCTGCTACTCTGTTACTCTGCTACTCTGCTACTCTGCTACTCTGCTACTCTGTTACTCTGCTACTCTGCTACTCTGCTACTCTGTTACTCTGCTACTCTGTTACTCTGTTACTCTGCTACTCTGCTACTCTGTTACTCTGCTACTCTGCTACTCTGTTACTCTGTTACTCTGTTACTCTGCTACTCTGCTACTCTGTTACTCTGTTACTCTGCTACTCTGTTACTCTGCTACTCTGTTACTCTGTTACTCTGCTACTCTGTTACTCTGCTACTCTGTTACTCTGTTACTCTGCTACTCTGCTACTCTGTTACTCTGCTACTCTGCTACTCTGCTACTCTGTTACTCTGTTACTCTGTTACTCTGACCCCCCACATGACTAAAACACAAACATCCTTTAGGTTAAAAATGATGTGCAGAGATGAAGGTGAAGAGAGGGATGACGGGATTAAAGCCAACAGAAGAAAAGCAGCCAGATTTTTCCCAGCAGCTACATGAGGGAGGAGGAGGGAAAAGAGGAGCGACGGATGGGAATGAAGGAGAGAATGTGTCAGGAGGAGAAATGCTGAGGAGCACGTGATGCTGTGGCAGCACGCCATGAAGCCTCTCGTCCCAGGAAAGAAGGGAGCAGAAGCAAAGTGATGAAGGAGAAACTCGGATGTGTCGCAGGAAATATCCAAGCGTTCCTAAAATATTCATCCTGGAATATTTGGTGGAGGGAAGTCAGGAAAAATCTGTTCTCATGGTGACGATTCCTCCTCTAAACATCACGTTGTTGGGAGTTACCTCCCTCCTCCTCTCCCTCTCCTCCTCTCCTCTCTTCTCTTCTCCTCCCCTCCTCTACCTCCTCCTCCTCTCCTCTCTTCTCCTCTCCTCTACCTCCTCCCTCTCCTCTACCTCCTCCTCTCCTCTCCTCCCCTCCTCTACCTCCTCCTCTCCTCTCCTCCCCTCCTCTACCTCTCCTCTCCTCTCCTCTCCTCTCCTCTCCTCTCCTCTCCTCTCCTCTCCTCTCCTCTCCTCTCCTCTCCTCTCCTCTCCTCTCCTCTCCTCTCCTCTCCTCTCCTCTCCTCTCCTCTCCTCTCCTCTCCTCTCCTCTCCTCTCCTCTCCTCCTCTCTTACCTCCTCCTCTGCTCCTCTCCTCTCCTCTCCTCTCCTCTCCTCTCCTCTCCTCTCCTCTCCTCTCCTCTCCTCTCATCTTCTCCTCCCCCTCCTCCCCTCTGAGGACACCCTCAAAGCACTGCCAAGATACCCTTGAGCAAGGCACTGAAGGCCCAAATGCTCACAAAAGGCCCAGTGATGAGCTGGCAACTCCTCCAGGGCTGCCGCTGGGACCACGTACGGCAGGCTGATGTCATTAGAGGCTAATGCTAGCATGCTAACAGTATAACTGGCTAAGGTTAGCATGATTCTACCTGAGCTGGAGCCTGGTTTCTTCTAAATGTGGTTGTTAAGGGCGATGACTTCAATTCTGGTCCATCAGACCATCAGTTTTTCAAAGGTGTCTTCCTGAGGAGACGCTTCTGTGTGGACACAGCGCAGCTCTGATGGCTGCTGCAGTCGTGGTTGACCTTCTGGAACCATCTCCCATCCCCAAAGGTCTTCCACGTCCAGTTGGTGGAGGCCACCCAGGACCTCCACACATGTCCCTGTCCAGCTCTGCTCCTGGACGGTGAACTGTCTGCAGGGCTGCAAAGCTGCAGCGAGTTCAGAAACATGAACACGCGTATCAAAATAATCTGAAACTATTGATGTTTATGTCAGGATTTGACCTTTGCTACGATGTCATCGTCCGTCCCAACGTGGGAAATTAGGATGAAAGTCACCTGGAGTTTTCTTCATTTTTCTCCTCAGCTTCGATTTTAAAGCTAATGTTCACTTATGATGTTTGTCCCAAACCAGTGTCATGTCGTCATGACGCCACCATAGATAATGACGTACCGACCCCCCCACCCCCCCTTACCTCTTTCCCTTCGCGGATGCTGAGACGGAGCTCCTCCTCCTCCTCCTCCTCCTCCTCCTCTCCTCCTCCAAAGATGCCGCATGAGCCTCTCCTCCCTCCACAGCGTCTCTCTTCCTTTTTTCTTTCGCTGCCACTCATAGTGACCCTCTCCCTGAACCGAACCGGGTCCAGTTACCGGGCTGTGCTGCCCCTCCCCTCTCCGCACAGAGGTGTTTAAAGCCGGCTCATCCTCCCTCCCTCTCTCCCGCTCTCCCGCTCTCTCTCCCCCTCCCTGCTCCTCTCTCTCCCCCCTCCCTCTCCTCCAGCCGCAGAACTCCGCCGAGCAGCCGTCAGGTGACCGCGCGGAGCGGAATATTCATCAGCACCGTCGTCGTCTCTTCATCCCTCGGCCGCTCGGACTCCAGGCTGCCTGTGCCGCAGCCCCGGCCCGCCGCCCCCTCCCACCCCTCCTTCTGTATCCTCTCATCCGGTTTGGGACACTCTCCTCTCCACGCACACGCAGATTAACGGGGATTCTGCCTTCCCGCCCGCGCTCTGATGCTGATGTCCTTGAGCTCGGCCTGCACGGTAAGTCAGTGAGTCCGTGCGTGCGTGCGTGCGTGACCGTTATTTACCCAGGGCGCCGTTTGGAGGTTTTAATCGCAGGTCGTGATGTTTTTCGCGGACTTTGAGGAGGTGAGAGCAGGCCCGGGCTCTCCTCCACAGGCCGTGCTCAGCTTTGATAGCGCCAGGGCAAACCATAATACCCTGGCGAGCGGCGCTATGACATTATCGGAGTGTTCGTGCGTGCGCGTGCGCTCGCGCGCTAATGGTATACATCCGTCCATCTCTCGTGTGCCAGTGGATGCGGGTGTGCTGTGGACCGCGTCCGCCCAGCATCACTTGTTCTCGCACATGCAGAACATGCACATGCTCGCTGCGGGGGTGTCTGCTCCACTCTCCGGTCAAAGGGCCCGCGGAGGTGGGTGTGAGTGGGCCGAGCCGGGCCGGGCCGGGCCGGGCCGGGCCGGTAACCTTGCGGGGGGGACACGCGAACAGTGTCGCACCGCAGCGGTTCTCCTTGTATCATCCGTCTCCTCGCTGCTGAGCTGCGTCCCGCCGATGACGGTGCGTGTTGCGGGTGTCGGAGAGAGTCTGGAGCTGGATCACGTCTGAAGGTGACCAGCAAAGGTCGTTTCGTGTGGAATCACGCTGCTGCGTGGACGCGTCCGGGCTCAGAGCTGGAGTGGGCAGTCCTGTGGGAGACATGGGACTGTGTGTGTGTGTGGGTGCGCGCGCGTGGGCATGAGTCAAATCCTTAATTCCACCCACCACATCTGAAACTCATCACCTGACATCTCTGATGCTAATGGAATTCACCAACACTTTTGAGTGAGAACATTAAATATTCCCATCTCATTAAATATTCTTATCTCATTAAATATTCTCATCTCATTAAATATTCTCATCTTATTAAATATCTTCATCTAATTAGATATCTCCATTTCATGTCTTCACTTAACTTGGAGTGAATCAGGTCATTTTTACTGGATTTAACACAAATCTAGACAAGGAAACTTCATTTGATGCCGAGCTGAGACAGACACCAGTACTGGGACAGACACCAGTACTGGGACAGACACCAGCACTGGGACAGACACCAGTACTGGGACAGACACCATACTGGGACAGACACCATACTGGGACAGACACCAGTACTGGGACAGACACCAGTACTGGGACAGACACCATACTGGGACAGACACCATACTGGGACAGACACCAGTACTGGGACAGACACCATACTGGGACAGACACCAGTACTGGGACAGACACCATACTGGGACAGACACCAGTACTGGGACAGACACCAGGACACTGGACTCCCATTTGAAGGCAACATAAGATGAGTGAAACTTTCACAGTGATACACCTGTGTGCTAAAAATAAAATGATCAACAACGACCCTGTGAAAGGGATGGATGGATAGAGTGATGGATGATGGAGAGATGGATGGATGATGGATGGATACAGTGATGGATGATGGAGAGATGATGATGGATGGATGATGGAGAGATGGATGATGGATGATGGAGAGACGATGATGGATGATGGAGAGATGGATGGATGATGGATGGATGGATGATGGATGGATGGATGATGGATGGATGGATGGATGGATGGAGAGATGATGGATGGATGGATGATGGATGGATGGATGATGGATGATGGAGAGACGATGATGGATGATGGAGAGATGGATGGATGATGGATGGATGGATGATGGATGATGGAGAGATGATGATGGATGATGGAGAGATGGATGGATGATGGATGGATGGATGATGGATGGATGGATGATGGATGGATGGATGGATGGATGGAGAGATGATGGATGGATGGATGCATGATGGATGGATGGATGGATCCATGATGGATGGATGGATGGGTGCATGATGGATGGATGGATGGATGGATGGATGCATGATGGATGGATGGATGGATGATGGCTGGATGCATGATGGATGGATGGAAGGATGCACGATGGATGGACGATGAATGGAAGGATGGATGGATGGGTGGATGGATGGATGATGGATGGATGGAAGGATGGATGGATGGATGGATGGAAGGATGGATGGAAGGATGGATGGATGGATGATGGATGGATGGAGGGATGGATGGATGGATGGATGGATGGATGGATGGAAGGATAGATGGATGGATGGATGGATGATGGATGGATGGATGGATGGATGGATGATGGATAGATGGATGGATGGATGATGGGTGGATGGATGGATGGATGATGGATGGATGGATGGATGGAAGGATGGATGGATGGATGGATGCATGATGGATGGATGGATGGATGGATGATGGATAGATGGAGGGATGGATGGATGGAAGGATGGATGCATGATGGATGGATGGATGGATGGATGGATGATGGATAGATGGAGGGATGGATGGATGGATGGATGGATGGATGGATGGATGGATGGATGATGGATAGATGGAGGGATGGATGGATGGATGGATGGATGGATGGATGGATGGATGGATGGATGGATGGATGAAGAACCTTCTCTCTTCTCTCTTCTCTCACCTGACGGTTGGAACGGCACCACAAACCATCAACAAAGCTCCTCCCTCCTGTTTCACCTGCCCACCTGCGCTCACGTGCGCTCACCTGTGCTCACGTGCACTCACGTGCGCTCACCTGCGCTCACGTGCGCTCACATGCGCTCACATGCGCTCACGTGCGCTCACTTCAAAGCCAAGAAACGAGCAGAACGTGAAGTCTGTGGTCCAGAGTGGTGTGAGCCCAACACCAGCTCAGCGGCGTGTGAGAGAGGAAACGTGCATGTAAATAAATGATGATGATGATGATGAGAGACGGAAACGATCAGAACCTCGGAGACACGGAGGGATGACGACCCGCTGGAACCCTCCTCAATGAACAGGCAACAGCTGATGACATAGCCAGCCATGACATCATCGATCAATCATGGCATCATCGATCAATCATGGCATCATTGATCAATCATGACATCATTGATCAATCATGGCATCATTGATCAATCATGGCATCATTGATCAATCATGACATAATCGATCAATCATGGCATCATTGATCAATCATGACACCATCGATCAGCTATGATGTCATAGATCAGTCACATCTATCTAGTAGGATAAATGGACTTCTTATACTGGGACAGAGGGGGCCAGTAACTGGTTATACTGGGACAGAGGGGGTCAGTAACTGGTTATACTGGGACAGAGGGGGTCAGTAACTGGTTATACTGGGACAGAGGGGTCAGTAACTGGTTATACTGGGACAGAGGGGGTCAGTAACTGGTTATACTGGGACAGAGGGGGTCGATGACTGGTTATACTGGGACAGAGGGGCCAGTAACTGGTTATACTGGGACAGAGGGGCCAGTGGTCTGGTGTTTGCTCTCTTATGTGAGGCTCTGACTGGTTGCCAGGTAACCGCCAGTTTCAGGCTCATTAACGCGTCCACACAACTGTGACGCTTCCTTTGACTCATTAATCAGCTGTGATAACTTGAGTTTCAGATTCCTCGAGGTGAAGGAACCTGTGATGTCCTCCCTCACTTCCTGTTGTCTGTTTTACTACATTAAACTATGACAGGAGTTCCCCGTTGCCAGTGTGATGTCATAATCCTGGTTTGTCTCTGCCTCGCAGGTCCTGGTGCTCCAGCTCTATCACCTTTGAGTTGGACCCCCTCCCCACATTTGCTGACTGCCTGTGTCCTGCTTGTCCCTCAGTCCAACGTCCTTCATCTGTGTCGTTCAACCTTTGGGCCCGTCTGTCCATCCATCCATGGACTGGCTGTGATCCTGGAGGGAGGGGGACAGACAGGAGGAACAGAGCGGTGGACCTCCAGAGGAGACGGCCTCCAAGGAAAGCTGGATTTGTTTGGACCTTCTGAAGCCGCCCTCGTCGTCCTCGACCTTCCTCCTCCTGTTTGACAATTCTAGGAGAAGCGGGAGTCTCAGTGGAGACGGACAGGAGCCAAAACGACCGCCCATAAATCCGTTTCACGTTAAGGAAGAAGAAGAGGTTTGGAGCTGATGAGCAGCCGTCCTGCAGCCCAGCCGACAGACTGAGCACCACCAGAGCAGATCCTTCCTGACATGTCCACAACCGCCACCATGGGCGAAATGGCAACAGTGCAGTGGAGTTTTACCCCAAAGGGACTCGGTCCGGGAGCAGAGGAGGTCGGGCGGATGGCGGCCAGGCGGGAGGAGACTTCCAGGTGACGGTGACGGAGCTCCGGGAGCTGATGGAGCTCCGGGGGGCCGACGCCCTGCAGAAGATCCAGGACAGCTACGGAGACACAGAGGGACTCTGCCAGAGACTTCTGTCCAGCCCCACGGATGGTGAGCACTGACGTTACCATAGCAACGGGTGTGACAGACGCCAAGGCCTCATTAAGTGTTTAGGTGATTCGGTCTGGGTAGAGGAGTAGAATTTGGTGAATGGAGGAGAGAGTGGATGGATGAACGGAGGAGAGAGTGGATGGATGAACGGAGAGTGGATGGATGAACGGAGGAGAGAGTGGATGGATGAACGGAGGAGAGAGTGGATGGATGAACGGAGGAGAGAGTGGATGGATGAACGGAGAGTGGATGGATGAACGGAGGAGAGAGGGATGGATGAACGGAGGAGAGAGTGGATGGATGAACGGAGGAGAGAGTGGATGGATGAACGGAGGAGAGAGTGGATGGATGAACGGAGGAGAGAGTGGATGGATGAACGGAGGAGAGAGTGGATGGATGAACGGAGAGTGGATGGATGAACGGAGGAGAGAGTGGATGGATGAACGGAGAGTGGATGGATGAACGGAGGAGAGAGTGGATGGATGAACGGAGAGTGGATGGATGAACGGAGGAGAGAGTGGATGGATGAACGGAGGAGAGAGTGGATGGATGAACGGAGGAGAGAGTGGATGGATGAACTGAGGCAACTCGAGGTCACAAATTGGCTGAAACTTGCACACGTACACACACACATACACATCCACATACCCCCCACCCACACACACCCACACACACACACACACACACACACACACACACACACTCACACACACACACACACACACACACACAGGCATACATTGTTTGGAGTGTGTGTCCTGTGTCCTGCATGTGTGTCCATGTGCAGACACTTGTTGGTTCTCACAGGGGTGTGGTACCACACTACACCCACTCCTTCAACTGCTTCGTAACCTAGCAACACAACAGCAGAAGAGAAGTTGGCTGAAAGTCAGTGAGGGAGAAGGAAAGAGGAGAGTGCACGTGAAGCCAGGGCGGAGAAGGAACGAGGAGAGTGCACGTGAAGCCAGGGCGGAGAAGGAACGAGGAGAGTGCACGTGAAGCCACGGCGGAGAAGGAACGAGGAGAGTGCACGTGAAGCCACGGCGGAGAAGGAACGAGGAGAGTGCACGTGAAGCCAGGGCGGAGAAGGAACGAGGAGAGTGCACGTGAAGCCAAGGCGGAGAAGGAACGAGGAGAGTGCACGTGAAGCCAAGGCGGAGAAGGAACGAGGAGAGTGCACGTGACGCCAGGGCGTGTGGATCGCTCCGTGTTGGTGGACCGTGCTGTGGCCCCTGATACCAGGACCTGGGGCGGCTCCCTGACCCGCTGGGGCAGCTCCTGGGCACCAGCAGATATGTTAGTCACCTGGAGCTGAGACGCGTCCCAGTCAGGCCACGAGAGGCGTCCTCGAGTCCACCTGGTCTCAGTGATGCCGAGTGTCTGGACCGACTGTTCCACAGCGGCGCGCCTGTTCCAGCAGGAATAGAGTGGGAATCGTTGTTGTCGTGGTCACAGGACGCTGCGGAACGCTGTCTCCTCTGTGATCACTGAACAAGGAAAAGTTGCTGCTGAGACGGAGCGAATGGAGAGATCCGATGGAAGAGATGACTGTCTCCCTCCTTCCTTCCTTCCTTCCTTCCTTCCTTCCTTCCTTCCTTCCTTCCTTCCTTCCTTCCTTCCTTCCTTCCTTCCTTCCTTCCCTCCCTCCCTCTGTCTCCTTCCCTCTCTCTGCTGAGACGGAGCGAATGGAGAGATCAGATGGAAGAGATGACTGTCTCCCTCCTTCCTTCCTTCTTCCTTCCTTCCTTCCTTCCTTCCTTCCTTCCTTCCTTCCTTCCTTCCTTCCTTCCTTCCTTCCTTCCCTCCCTCCCTCTGTCTCCTTCCCTCTCTCTCTGCTGAGACGGAGCGAATGGAGAGATCCGATGGAAGAGATGACTGTCTCCCTCCTTCCTTCCTCCTTCCTTCCTTCCTTCCTTCCTTCCTTCCTTCCTTCCCTCCCTCCCTCTGTCTCCTTCCCTCTCTCTCTGCTGAGACGGAGCGAATGGAGAGATCAGATGGAAGAGATGACTGTCTCCCTCCTTCCTTCCTTCCTTCCTTCCTTCCTTCCTTCCTTCCTTCCTTCCTTCCTTCCTTCCTTCCTTCCGTCCTTCCTTCCTTCCCTCCCTCCCTCTGTCTCCTTCCCTCTCTCTCTGCTGAGACGGAGCGAATGGAGAGATCAGATGGAAGAGATGATGGAGAAAAGAGGAACAAATGCTGTTGTGGCAAATGTAGCAAACAAATATACATTATGAGGAGGCTGAGCATCATCTGGAATATGATACTCAAGAGGGAGGGAGGGAGGGGAGGGAGGGAGGGATGGAAGGAGAGAGGGAGGGAGGGAGGGAGGGAGGGATGGAGGGAGGGGAGGGAGGGGTGGAAGGAGAGAGGGGAGGGAGGAGGGAGGGGAGGGGATGGAGGGAGGGAGGGGTGGAAGGAGAGAGGGAGACAGAGGGAAGGAGGGAGACAGAGGGAAGGATGGAAGGAGGGAGAGAGGGAGGGAGGGATGGATGGAGAGAGGGAGACAGATGGAAGGAGGGAGACAGAGGGAAGGATGGAAGGAGGGAGACAGAGGGAGGGAGGGAGGGCTGCCAGCTCCCTCCACCTGTCTGTCTCCTTCTGTCTCCCTCCTTCCCTCCATCCTTCCCTCTGTCTCCCTCCTTCCCTCTCTCCCTCTCTCTGTCTCCCTCCTTCCCTCTCTCCCCCTCTCTGTCTCCCTCCTTCCCTCTCTCCCTCTCTCCCTCTCTCCTTCCTTCCCTCTCTCCCTCTCTCTCTCTCCCCCCCCTTCCCTCTCTCCCTCCTTCCCTCTCTCCCTCTCTCCCTCCTTCCCTCTCTCCCCCCTTCAATCTCTCCCTCCTTCCCTCTCTCCTTCCTTCCCTCTCTCTGTCTCCATCCTTCCCTCTCTCCCTCCTTCCCTCTCTCCTTCCTTCCCCCTCTCTGTTGCCATCCTTCCCTCTCTCCCTCCTTCCCTCCTTCCCTCTCTCCCTCTCTCTCTCCCCCCTTCCCTCTCTCCCTCTCTCCCTCCTTCCCTCTCCCCCCCTTCCCTCTCTCCCTCTCTCCCTCCTTCCCTCTCTCCCTCCTTCCCTCTCCCTCTCTCCCTCCTTCCCTCTCTCCCTCCTTCCCTCTCTCCTGTACACTCACATGACAACACAGATACTAAAACCTCTGTATGAAACTGTCGTGTCCACACAGAGGAGACAGTAAGGACAAGAAGGTTAAACACTGAAAAAGACAAGGATGGAGTGAGGGAGAGAAGGATGGAGTGAGGGAGAGAAGGATGCAGAGAGGGAGAGAAGGATGGAGAGATTGTGTCCGTGTCTCTGGAGGGGGCGAAGGGTGAGGAGGGAAACCCACAGCAGCTTGCCGCATTGTCAAGGACGCATCAAGGAGAGCTTGAGAAAAGGAGGGAAAGAGAGGAGAGTGGATGAGAGGAAGTTGAGGGAGAATGGAGAGATAGACGGAGGGGTGGACGCATGTTGCATTGATCACTCAGCATAAGGTCACCTGTTGTCTCTCCCTCCCTTTCTTGTTTGGCCTGTTGAGCATCACAGTTGTGAACCCACTGGACAAAACCAAAGACATGGCCAGCTACTGCATACAAATGATCTCTCTCTCTCTCTCTCTCTCTCACACACACACACACACACACACACACACACACACACACACACACACACACACGCACCACCCACTCCTCACCAACCAATCATAAAATAAAGCTCTGCTCTAAACCAGTGCAGACCAGTGACATCACCTGTTGCTGGGCAGAAACCCGGTAAGACACAGGAAGAACCCTGGAGCTGACATCCCGGTCACCATGGAAACGGAATCACTTGCAGTGAGGTTGAAGGGGAGAGTAGGGTGAGGCTGTAAATGGGACAGTGAGCAGGAACAATCCGAGGACTTTTGAATAAAGTTTGTGGGAGTGGGGGTTGAATTAAATCAGTAAAAATAAAGAACAATAAATTCTATTTGATGACATTCATCTGAATTTATGATTCCATTCTCTTTGATTCGAGTATGATTAGCAGTCTAACATCTAGAACATGGTTAATTGATACAGCATAATTAAAATTCCTATTCTATTACAGGTCAACAGGTCAGGACATAAACCTTTAGAGACAGATAATAAATAAAACACCTATTTTTTGTGTCTGAGTCTGTCCCCCCCATGTCCTCCTCAGGCCTGAGCGGAGACCCGGCAGACCTCGAGCAACGCTGCCAAAGGTTTGGCAAAAACTTCATCCCCCCAAAGAAGCCCAAGACCTTCCTGGAGCTGGTGTGGGAGGCCTTACAGGACGTCACGCTCATCATCCTGGAGGCGGCTGCCATCATCTCCCTCGGTCTCTCCTTCTACCAACCGCCTGATAAGGACAGCGAAGGTGAGGATGGGAGGTGTGGACGAGGCCTCACGCTGCGCTTGCACGGTTCCACAGAATATAACCAAGAATTTGGGCTGCTGCTGTCGTTGAGCAGAGTGGGAGGAACTCTCAGCATCCCAACGTGTAACATGTTAAAGAAAAACACAGCCAAGAATCCGGAACTTTCCGATGGTTTTGTGTCAGGAAGAGTCAGAAATCTGAAATAAGTGTCAGAAGTGAGGGTGTGGATTCTAACAGCAGTGGTGGGAAATACCACGGAGGGGTAATTGGATCAGCAAAGTTCCTGCAGGAACCTTTATTACTGCTTTACTCCCCCAGTGTGTGGACACGTGTCGGGGGGCGAGGATGAAAGCGAGGGTGACACCGGCTGGATCGAGGGGGCCGCCATCCTGCTGTCCGTGGTCTGCGTCGTCTTGGTTACGGCGTTCAACGACTGGTCCAAAGAGAAGCAGTTCCGAGGTCTGCAGAGTCGGATTGAACAGGAGCAAAGGTTCACGGTGGTGCGGAAGGGAAACGTCATCCAGATCCCCGTGGCTGACATGGTGGTGGGGGACTTGGCCCAGGTCAAATATGGTGAGGCCAGGCGGACAAATGCTCAGTGCACTTCCTGGCAGCTCTTGGACTCATACCTGGTTTTTCTGTGTGAAGGGGACCTCCTGCCGACTGATGGGATCCTGGTCCAGGGCAACGACCTGAAGCTCGACGAAAGCTCTCTGACTGGAGAGTCCGACCATGTGCGCAAGTCTGTGGACAAAGACCCGATGCTGCTCTCAGGTTGGTTTTTCCCCTCTGGATTTTTGAGCCAGAGCAGCAAACGTTTAGACGTTGACTAGTGGTCAAGAAGGATCCTGTAGGGAACCTTCCACAAAGACAAAACAACGTCATATTCATTCATAAAAACGGTGACTTCACAGTTACAATGAAATCTTTTGTCTGGTGTTTAAACTCAAGCTCCTACATGAAGCTCAGTTCTTTGGGTTCCTGAGGCCAGAAACAGATAAAGTGTCGTCAAAATGTTCTGTTTAAAGTGTGGATAAAGTTCCTCCAACATATCTTTTCAGTCCTGATTGACGGTTTAGCAAACAAGTGTCTGAACGAGCCGGAATGTGCTAAAGCTTCCAAAGAGCAGGACAGGAACCATCAGAACTAAACACCAGCAGTGACAGGGATTCTTCAGGACTCACCATCAGGGTCAACAAGGGAACTGGGACAAGAACATCCCTGGACCGAGCATGAACAGCCCCAGTCCCCAGTACCTTCTTGGGTTCCCTCTGTTCAGAAACGGTCCAGCTACGAGCCTCTGATGAGGATTCTGCTTTGAATCGTGTCTCCATGTTTGGATCTGCAGGTACCCACGTGATGGAGGGCTCGGGACGGATGCTGGTGACAGCTGTGGGGGTCAACTCCCAGACTGGCATCATCTTCACCCTGTTGGGGGCTGGAGACTTGGAGGAAGATGTGAAAGAGAAGAAAGGTTTGTAAGAGCGGAATCAGTCACATGACAGCAGGTGGACAAGTGGTCATGAACTGAGACTGTCCTCAAAAGGATCCTCATGTCCCAAAAAAAGTTCCACAGGGGTCCAACTGAAACAACCCCATGAGGCAAGAGCAGGAAGATGAGAAAGATGAGACAGTTTAACCCAAAACCTGATGGAAGAAAACACCAACAATAAGTGTGTGTGTGTGTGTGTGTGTGTGTGTGTGTGTGTGTGTGTGTGTGTGTGTGTGTGTGTGTGCAGTTTGTTGTATGTTCCAATAATTTCAGATAAGAGCTTCAACAGGAAACACGCCAGTTTATCCTCATTGATAATTTAGCACTCATCCTGTCATCCACACATCCACTCATCCACTCAACCACTCATCCTCTCATTCTCTCATCCTCTCATTCTCTCAACCACTCATCCTCTCATTCTCTCATCCTCTCATTCTCTCATCCTCTCAACCACTCATCCTCTCATTCTCTCATCCTCTCAACCACTCATCCTCTCATTCTCTCATCCTCTCAACCACTCATCCTCTCATCCTCTCAACCACTCATTCTCTCATCCTCTCAACCAGTCATCCTGTCATTCACTCATCCTCTCATCCTGTCATTCACTCATCCTCTCCTCCTGTCATTCACTCATCCTCTCATCCAGTCATCCTGTCATTCACTCATCCTCTCATCCTGTCATCCACACATCCACACATCCACTCATCCTCTCATTCTCTCATCCTCTCATCCTCTCAACCACTCATCCTCTCATCCTCTCAACCACTCATCCTCTCAACCACTCATCCTCTCATCCTCTCATCCAGTCATCCTGTCATTCACTCATCTTCTCATCCTGTCATCCTCTCATCCTCTCATCCACTCATCCACTCATCCTCTCATCC
>NC_042287.1:17188912-17207727 GCF_901000725.2 Takifugu rubripes | reverse complement strand
CAACCCTTGTGGGGGGACACTCAAGAACATTGTGTGGTCGTTAAGGTAATTAGTGAGGGGACGGTCAGGTCCTAATGAGGGCACAGAATCTTAAAGGACAACCACAGACCTGGGAAGGCTCTGGGTCTGTGCTGCGCAGGGTGGTGTGGAGGATGTGGGTGATGGTGCGGGGGCATGCCGCCCATTGGACGAGGCGGGTAGAGCGGAGGCATGGGGTAGAAAGGTGGCACCATGGTGGGGGGCAGAAAGGCAGGAGGTGGAAGAGGCGGGGGAGGTGGAGGAGGGCGGGTTAGGTTGATGCCCTCCAGGATTGCCTGACGCATCTTCTCCACTTTGGACACCAGCTCCTCCTGCAGAGAGGTGACCGTTAGTTAGAGGGAGGTCATCTAAGGGCAATTAACATCATCAATGTTGTAACAGGGTTCCTCAGTCCGGTACCCTGAGAACCACATGAGATCACGGCCTACCTGCCCCTCACACATGTCCAGCAAAGCCGACCGGTCTCTTGCAGCTCGGGCTAATTTGCTCTGGAACAGTTTGCCATCAAAAAAGCCCCAGGGACAACAGTGTTCCCATGGCAACGGCTGTCCACAAACATCATTGACGAACAATGCTGTGTCTACGCCGGCCATGAAGAGGGAAGATAGCTGCACACCTCGGGTGTCCACCTTCTCCACCTGACAGATCCAGAAAAACCAGAGTTAGCGTCTCTTCTTGGAGCTTATAGTAGCAAAAGGAAACATGAAGATGCCACCAGAGGTGGGGGCACCTTGAGCTCCTGAAGCTGGTCAGGTTCATACAGCTGGTTGGAAACTGCCTGAGCCAGGAAGGCGTCCAGCTCATGTCTGTGGAGGATCCTCCCCCCAGGCCACTGCATTATATACCTGGACAGCAACATTACAATCACCTCAGAACGACAGAGAAGCCCCTGATGGCCCAGAACAAACCGTCTGACTCCCTCTACCTGGCCCAGGTAGCGGGAGTCAGACCTGTGAGCAGTCAGCTCAGTCATACCTGAGCACACAGCACATGAGCAGCAGATGCTGGGGGACCTGTGCTGGGTTGAGGAGGGCTGGGCAGTCAGAGCGCAGGCAGGCCAGAAAAGCCCTGGTTCTCCTGGAGCGGTCTTCACTGGCCCGCCCCAACCACAGGCGCCGCAGATTGGGACACGTCCACTCCCGGAAACAAAGGGCTGGGACCAGCTCCGGAGTCAGGGGCCGACTTGGCTTTGCTGCTACACCAATTCCTTAACGATGACGGGAGGAACTGCCAACAGACACCATAAAGAGACAACGTTGGAGGTTTAAAGTGATAATTAAGTTGTTGGTAGAACACGTCCGAGCACGGCAGCTTCAACGGTTTTGCCTTGGTTACTGAGTGTAAACCCAAAACTCTTCCTACACAGGAGCCTTGAGCAGAACCGGCCAATAATGTGTGAATCTACAATAATCTCTACTCATCTGAGGGCTTGCCTTCGAGGGGGGCTCTCTTTGCGCAGAGCAAGCCTCTCTCCAGGCGGCGCTTGCTGTCTCAGCCAGACTGAAGAGGACGCCGTACGCGTACTGTCTGGCTGTACGGAAGAGGAGAGAGGCGGGAGGCAGCTCCGAGTTGCACTCATCCTCTATACCACACTGGCATCTTCATCTCTCCCTGAGGGAAAGGAAAGAAGAAGAGAGTGGATGGGAGGAAGCTGGCGGGATCACCTTTGCTCCTCGCTGGTGTTTTTTAAATGGACAGATTTCAGGTTGTGCTCCAGCGTCAGAGCTCAGGCACCGATGTGCCGGGTGTGTTTACGTGGGAATAAAGGAATAAAGACGTTCCAGGAGTGGAACCTTTACCTTGGTCAATATGTGGTAGATCTGGGGGTACATTAGTCCTCGTCTGTGTCTGTGCTCGGCAACACGATAGTACTTCAGCACTGACCTGCAGAGAAGCGGCGCAGTGTGACGCACACCTGAGCTCGGGGGCGGAATGCTTCAGTTGGTACTCACCTGAGGCAGCGGGGGGCGTGGTTATGTCCATGTGACTTCGTGTCGCCATCGATAACAGTGATGGAATGTTTGACGTGCTTCCCGTTGCCCTGGGAACCGTCTCCAGATGCTGAGCCAGTCCGACCCAGCAGGATCCTCCCACCGAGTCGTCTTGTCTGTCAAATGGCTGCAAGACGAGTGAAATGAGCGAACGATCGCGCGTCCTTGGCAACAAGAGCCAAAATCTGGCCACAAGAAATGCAGCAAAGTTTAGTGAAACTACTTTTTCTGCTGCTTCTAGAATTCCTGGCCTAACCGTGGCAACGAAAGGAAGCATTAGAAACAAACTGGCTCTGAACAAGTGCCTATGGCGAGCGCTACGGTTTTCTACCAGCGGGCAAGCCGGGCCCTCACTTTGCGTTGCTGTCGTTGGGCTCATCTCCGTCTGATGAGGAGGAGGGAGACGGCGAGGGCCCCGGCTGCGTGTTGCTGTGGTGGTTGGGCAACCGACCCCCACCCTGAGCAGAGTCGTACGGAGCGGACCACTCGGAGAACCCCATCTTGCTCGTCATTGAATCGTTGCACTCTTGATGTGCAGTGGCGGGTTCTGGAAGAGAGGGGCGGGGCCAGGTCCATACGGAGCGTTTGGATAAGGTGGCTTTAGTCCTGGAAACTGAGGAGGTGGAAACTACGAAAGGAAGAGAAACATGTTGAAAATTAGAAAAGCGCCCTAATATGGCTGTAACTGCTGTCGGGGGGGGGGGGGACGATGTGACACGAGACCAGACTGATGAACTACCTGATTCTTCCCAGGCTGCATCGGTCCCATGTGACCAGGTGGTCCCCCAAACAGATTGGGTCCAAAACCAGATACTGAGCAGGGGGTGGGAGCAAGAACAGCTTTTAAGTAAATGCAAATAGGCTTTGGACAGTTAGCATGTATTAATGTATATTTTGCCACTTTGAACGGGTAGAAATGAGCCATTATTGTGTATAATTGTATAAATATTGATGGTTCTGGTTCTTTTCTGCTTCTACTGTGCAGCCGTTTGTTCAGCACTCACAGATGAAGGAGGGGGGGCCCAGGTTGGGTGAGCGGGGCTTACAGGCAGCTGAGAAATACTCCACTGCTTTCTTAAAACGCTCCACTTTGTCCTCCATTCGAGACTAGAAAGCAGAGACAAAATGGTGTCATCGTTCCACTTCAATCGCACGGCAACACGGCTCATCTGCGTTTGGGCCCAGCAGCACCGGCCGACCTGCGACTGTTTAAAGACGTCTCTGGCGATGGCGTCAAGGTTGCCCAGGTCTTTGATGGAGGAGACGTATTCTGAGACGGCCTTTATCACCACCTCGCAGGGCGGCAGCACCAGTTGATGGGCTCGCACCTGATGGGGCAAAAGAGCAGAACTGCTGAGCAACAGAACCGTCCAACGTTGCAACGTTAAAGGAAACCATCCAGGCAAGTTTCAGCCCCTCCTACCTGCTCGGAACATGACCAGAGGTTGGCAGGTTTGTTTACACGGACCACGGTTGGAACACTAGATATTTGCACAAAAAGCTTGTTTTGCTCAACCAGCAGCTTATTCAATTCAATTTAATTCAATTCAATATAATGTATTTTGTATGTATACCGTATTTTCACGACTATAAGGCGCCTAAAACACTGAGATTTTCTCAAAAATTGACAGTGCGCCTTGTGTGTGGACTGAGCTCCGAAATCTGCTGTGCCCCTTTGGTGGGTGCACTACGGTAAACGATCCGCCCATCGATTAGCGGCACACCGACGCGTAAGGATCCCCTAAAATGGCGCCGGTTAAGCGAGACGCGTATGAATGAGGCTTACTTTAAACCAGGAGAGGGTGGCCATCTTCCCTAACCCTCGCCCTAACCAGGAGAGGGTGGCCATCTTCCCTAACCCTAACCCTAACCAGGAGAGGGTGGCCATCTTCCCTAACCCTAACCAGGAGAGGGTGGCCATCTTCCCTAACCAGGAGAGGGTGGCCATCTTCCCTAACCCTAACCAGGAGAGGGTGGCCATCTTCCCTAACCCTAGCCCTAACCAGGAGAGGGCGGCCATCTTCCCTAACCCTAACCAGGAGAGGGTGGCCATCTTCCCTAACCCTAACCAGGAGAGGGTGGCCATCTTCCCTAACCCTAACCAGGAGAGGGTGGCCATCTTCCCTAACCCTCGCCCTAACCAGGAGAGGGTGGCCATCTTCCCTAACCCTAACCCTAACCAGGAGAGGGTGGCCATCTTCCCTAACCCTAACCAGGAGAGGGTGGCCATCTTCCCTAACCCTAACCAGGAGAGGGTGGCCATCTTCCCTAACCCTAACCAGGAGAGGGTGGCCATCTTCCCTAACCCTAACCAGGAGAGGGTGGCCATCTTCCCTAACCCTAACCCTAACCCTAACCAGGAGAGGGTGGCCATCTTCCCTAGCCCTAACCAGGAGAGGGTGGCCATCTTCCCTAACCCTAACCAGGAGAGGGTGGCCATCTTCCCTAACCCTAACCAGGAGAGGGTGGCCATCTTCCCTAACCCTAACCAGGAGAGGGTGGCCATCTTCCCTAACCCTAGCCCTAACCAGGAGAGGGTGGCCATCTTCCCTAACCCTAGCCCTAACCAGGAGAGGGCGGCCATCTTCCCTAACCCTAACCAGGAGAGGGTGGCCATCTTCCCTAACCAGGAGAGGGCGGCCATCTTCCCTAACCCTAACCAGGAGAGGGTGGCCATCTTCCCTAACCCTAACCAGGAGAGGGCGGCCATCTTCCCTAACCCTAACCAGGAGAGGGTGGCCATCTTCCCTAACCCTAACCAGGAGAGGGCGGCCATCTTCCCTAGCCCTAACCAGGAGAGGGTGGCCATCTTCCCTAACCCTAACCAGGAGAGGGTGGCCATCTTCCCTAGCCCTAACCAGGAGAGGGTGGCCATCTTCCCTAACCCTAACCAGGAGAGGGTGGCCATCTTCCCTAACCCTAACCCTAACCAGGAGAGGGCGGCCATCTTCCCTAACCCTAACCAGGAGAGGGTGGCCATCTTCCCTAACCCTAACCCTAACCAGGAGAGGGCGGCCATCTTCCCTAGCCCTAACCAGGAGAGGGCGGCCATCTTCCCTAACCCTAACCAGGAGAGGGTGGCCATCTTCCCTAACCCTAACCAGAAGAGGGTGGCCATCTTCCCTAACCCTAACCAGGAGAGGGTGGCCATCTTCCCTAACCCTAGCCCTAACCAGGAGAGGGTGGCCATCTTCCCTAACCCTAGCCCTAACCAGGAGAGGGTGGCCATCTTCCCTAACCCTAACCAGGAGAGGGTGGCCATCTTCCCTAACCAGGAGAGGGTGGCCATCTTCACTAACCCTAACCAGGAGAGGGTGGCCATCTTCCCTAACCCTAACCAGGAGAGGGTGGCCATCTTCCCTAACCCTAACCCTAACCAGGAGAGGGTTGCCATCTTCCCTAACCCTAGCCCTAACCAGGAGAGGGTGGCCATCTTCACTAACCCTAACCAGGAGAGGGTGGCCATCTTCCCTAACCCTAACCCTAACCAGGAGAGGGTGGCCATCTTCCCTAACCCTAACCAGGAGAGGGTGGCCATCTTCCCTAACCCTAGCCCTAACCAGGAGAGGATGGCCATCTTCCCTAACCCTAACCAGGAGAGGGCGGCCATCTTCCCTAACCCTAACCAGGAGAGGGCGGCCATCTTCCCTAACCCTAACCAGGAGAGGGTTGCCATCTTCCCTAACCCTAGCCCTAACCAGGAGAGGGTGGCCATCTTCCCTAACCCTAACCCTAACCAGGAGAGGGTGGCCATCTTCCCTAGCCCTAACCCTAACCAGGAGAGGGTGCCCATCTTCCCTAACCCTAGCCCTAACCAGGAGAGGGTGGCCATCTTCCCTAACCCTAGCCCTAACCAGGAGAGGGTGGCCATCTTCCCTAACCCTAGCCCTAACCAGGAGAGGGTGGCCATCTTCCCTAACCCTAGCCCTAACCAGGAGAGGATGGCCATCTTCCCTAACCCTAACCAGGAGAGGGCGGCCATCTTCCCTAACCCTAACCAGGAGAGGGCGGCCATCTTCCCTAACCAGGAGAGGGCGGCCATCTTCCCTAACCCTAACCAGGAGAGGGTGGCCATCTTCCCCAACCAGGAGAGGGCGGCCATCTTCCCTAACCCTAACCCGCGACAAGATAACCGCGCCCAGCCACATCTATGAGGCGGCGGCGGGCAGGTTATGCCACCATATGCGGGTCGGAACCGGTCGGTGAGTCCCATTCAGATGATTAAGAAGAGGAATTCGGGATGTTGGACATTGAAATAGTGCAGCTGTTTAATTCAGATACAGAAGATGAAAACTTTGATGGTTTGGAAGAATGAATATTTTGCTCAATAAATGTGTCGAAACTGTTTTACTTCCGTTGTCATTTTTACTGTTTCAGCATGCGCCTAATAATACGGTGCGCCTTATGGTCGTGAAAATAAATAATATTCTATCCTCTCTCCCCTCCTCTCCTCTCTCTCTACCCACCCCCCCATCAGCAGGAGGGTCCCCCTACATGAACCTGGTCCTGCTCAAGGTTTCTTCCTGTTAAAGGGGAGTTATTCCTGCCACTGTTGCTTGTCTGGGGTCAGGCCCTGGGATTCTGGAAAGTGCCTTGAAACAATTCTGATTGTAAAAGACGCTGTATAAATAAAGATTGATTGATTTCAAGGAGTCTGTTCAATTAAAGACAACGAATCCGCTTGGAAGTGTTGAGGAGAACTGGGAGGATCCAATGCTGGTGGTGGGTGTCAGAACCAAGTGCCTGAGTGTAGCCCTGAATTGAACTGGGTCTGTTATTTTAGAGCCAGCTCTGGGTGTAGCTCTGCTGTGGAGTCGTGCTGTACCTTGAGTGAAGCGAGTGGGTGTTCTGGTCCCAGCAGGCTCCAGTGGAAGGCAGCCAGGTCCTCATCAGGCAGAATGTGATTTCCTGCAGAAGAAAACTCTTTGAATCACGGGTTTCTCAATGAACGGGACGGCCGGTAACGAGGGGGGAGAAGAGCGCTCACCCAGCAGAGCAGCGAAGCACGGCAGGTGCTGCGTCTTGAGTCCCAGCTGCCGGGCGGCCTCACACAGCAGGTACTGGTGCGTGGTCAGGTTCTTGCCGTTCCAGCTCAGCTTGAGTGCGTGTGAAGAGAAGTAGGCCGGCACGTTGCAGAGAGCAAACTCAGAATCCTGAGCGATCAGGCCGGCAAAACCAAAGTCCCTGTAAAGAGACATCACCTCCTGGTGGTGGTCCTCCAGAGTCTGAACCACCTGTGAAAGCAGAGTCACCAGCAGGGTTTAGATGTGTTTCTAGAAATGGAAGCAGACTGACAACATGTGTGTCCTCCTCGTTTCCACCTGTCCTGAATTAAGGAACAGTTCATTCATCTGTTCAGAAGGTACTGCTAGAGCTACACCTGCTTATTCCAGAGCTGAATTCACCACTAACGACATTTATGAATGAATGAATGAATGAATGAATGTCTACAGCTGTGTGATCTCAAAGTCCAACAATAACTGACACAAAAATGCAAATCTGGAAGACCGATTAGATCACGCAGGCTTTCTGGTGCCGATATCTGACTGGTGAAGAACGGACAATAGACGTTCTCCAAAGACGCTGCATAACCAGTATTTACGTCTCGGCTGCAGCGTCTAATAACCTGAGAGCAAACTACACCTGTGAGCCTCCAGAGCTGCACTGGAGTGTGCAAAATATCTACATTATATATGATGAGTGAGGATGAACGGCCCCCAGCATCTTAACCTGCAGGATGACGGGATATTATGGAGGGCGAGGAGACAGAAACACGGTAGTTTAATGGCCTCGTCAGAATAATGCGACTTCACCGTAGGAAACAGTCACCGTGCGTTTGCTCTAACTCGTACAGAAACGTGGACACGTACATGTAGCATAGTCTTAGGCTAATGTCATATCTGAGCTAATACAACAGCATTGCAACACAATTGAAACACAACACAGCAGCTAAATATAGTAGAGACAGTCTGCAGATGTTCAGCCATCTACGACAGGATCAGTGAGGTCAGGTGATGTAATATATAGGCTGTTGCAGGTCACGTGTGCAGGAAACCTAAAGATGCACATAGAAGTGGACCAACAGCCCCGCCCCCCCCCCCCCCAGGAACAGCAGTGCTTCACCACACAATCCCAAAAGCTCTTCACTTTACCAGGCTGCTGTCAGCGACATGCATCCGACCACACACGCACGACAATAACACTCACCCGCACTCGAAAGCGGAACATGGCGAGGCGCACGCAGTGGCTGAGACAGGCCGGGGGCAGGAACCATGCCCGAGGAGGCGGGGTGGCCTTGCTGCCGACGTGGTTGACGATCAGCTGTGCCGTCTGTCGCTGGCTCTGTGCACGCCGCGCCCATTCGGGCCAGCGCTCCTTCCCCAGGGTGCCGTTGAACACCACGACCAGCTCCAGGCCACCCTGGTACAGACACGCCTGCGACAGGGCGGCCAGGTAGCCTAGCATGGCGTTCCACTCGCCCCCGCACACCCAGTCCGTCTGGTAGCCGCCGTAGAGTCGCTGCAGGCTGGAATCAGCGTCGATCAAGATCCTTGTAGGCGGGGGCGGGGGAGGCATGGGCCCGGGGTGATGTGGGTGGTGTGGGTGATGGTGGTGAGGAGGCTGGCGGGCCGCGGTTCGGGCAAGCTTCAGGAGGTCCACCGGGACCGCCGCTCCGGGGCACCGCTTCTCTAAATACTCTTGAAAGCCCTGCACTCCCATGACGGTGTTAGTGAGCCTGTGTGTCTGGCCGGGAGTGGGCTCTGAATAGGTCCTGTATGCCGTGTTTGTAATGTGATGTGGGTCGAGACGGTAGCTAGCTGTGCACAGGCAAGCTAACTGGTCTCCGGTGAAGTGATAACTGTCCCTCGGTTAACTGGGAAGAAACCTGTCCCCTCAACTGCTGGCACCGCTGCCTCGGAAAGCTTCGCCTATTCCCCGATATTTAGATGCCACTCTCAGTTTGGTTGTGTCTGCTCACTTTACTGTCCATCCCTGTGGATTCCTGGGGAGATGCCAGCAAGGCCAGTGTAGCTGCCTACGACCAGAAAAAGTTGTGCATTTTCTCTCCTGCTCCTACAATTTAGCCGTAGCATAACCGCTTTCCGAAATGTGACTGCTGTCAAAGAGCTGAAATGCGGGATGGCGAAAATGTTGAGAAAATTGCCGCTTCCTTCTAAACTCTCCACATTAAACGGTAATACTGTGCAATACTGCGCATTAGTTAGCAAGCCACAGGCTGGATGACCACTGCGCGGACATGTTAAACCGAGCCGCTCATAAAATAGATCCTTATCCTATTTGACAGCTGAAATGTTTGTCATTATTTTTTAAACTCCTCAGCCGAATCCCGACACGCGTGGTGACGCTTAGTGGTTCTTGTAAGTCAGAATTACCATTTAAATAAACTAATAAGCCGTGTGCCTGACAGGCTGGCTAGCTGTACAAACGCTGCTAACGGTGCGGCTAGCTGCTAGCTCCTGGCAGGGGTCCCCGGCGTGATTTGACGCGTCAACTCCCGAAGACAACTCCGGGTTAGACACGACGCGGAATGAGATGGATGTTTGAGGAAATAAAAGAAAAATAACTAAAAGAAAATAAAAACGAAAGCCCGATGGTGCCTCCCTCGCTTCCTTTCACACTCACGGCTTCATGTTGCAGAGGGGAACGCTACTTCCAAGCGACATCAGCCATCTTGCGACTTCCTCGCGGCCCAGCGGAGTGGGAGGGAAGACCGAGGGAGTGAAGGGGAGGGGGCGGGGCCACAGGGTACCTGGGAAATGTAGTGTTATAACTACATCTGTGTCATTTATTAAAGCTTCTGTAAGAAGCTGCAAGAACTACAGTAACCAATATACAGACGAGGATGGCTAAACGTGGTTAAAACCGAGGAACAGAATTTTCAGATACACAAGTAATGCCAGTAAAACCACGGCTACAACTCTTTTCTGTTCATTATTAGTCTCCAGTGCTCTCATAGGGACTTTTAAATAGCAACAGCAGTCGCACATTGTTGTTGTTTTGCGGCGAATCTCACGTCAAATTCTTTACTTCGTTTTAAATTTGGAATGTGGAAACTATGAATAACAAACAAATGTAAAGTTGCTGGAGAAAACAGCTCCTTGTTTGTTAAATCGATGACTTAGTGTGTAACAGGTAGAAGAGAACGTCCCGCACATGTTGTGTCTCTTTGTCGCCCCCTCTCGTTTATCTTAGTGCTGAAACATTTCCAAGTACTTTGAGGGAAATCCGGGCTTTATCTGGGCCCCCGGGCCCCTGGGGGTGCTGCCTCCCTGGGGGGAGTAACCATGACGATGTGAAGCTGCACCTTTACAATGCTGACGTCCTTGTCCCCATCTCAAAGTGGGGATGGGAATTCAACCTCTTTTGTTTGAGTGTGGTGTTTGCCTCAGATGGTTGCTCATTAACAGAGGTTTTATCTGCTATAACTAAATAAATGGTGTGTGTGTGTGTGTGTGGGGGGGGGGGGGGGGGGGGGGGGGGGGGTGCTTGCTTGTGTATAAACGTGCACACAGCAATCATGTGCTTGATAGTTCACTCAACCCCTGTGTTTGGTTTCAATATTAACAGCACAGCATTTAACAGGAACATAAATAACCTCATGACAGCACCATGGCCAGGTCACGAGTTCATCCTAGGACACACACCGCTCTCATCACTGCATCGGCCCACATCTGCCCACATCTGCCCACATCGGCCCACCTCTGCCCACATCTGCCCACATCAGCCCACATCGGCCCACATCGGCCCACATCTGCCCACCTCGGCCCACATTGGCCCACATCTGCCCACATCTGCCCACATCTGCCCACATCAGCCCACCTCTGCCCACATCGGCCCACATCTGCCCACATCAGCCCACATCTGCCCACATCGGCCCACATCGGCCCACATCTGCCCACATCAGCCCACATCTGCCCACATCAGCCCACATCTGCCCACATCAGCCCACATCTGCCCACATTGGCCCACATCGGCCCACATCTGCCCACATCAGCCCACATCGGCCCACATCGGCCCACATCTGCCCACCTCGGCCCACATTGGCCCACATCTGCCCACATCAGCCCACATCGGCCCACATCGGCCCACATCTGCCCACCTCGGCCCACATCGGCCCACATCTGCCCACATCTGCCCACATCTGCCCACATCAGCCCACCTCTGCCCACATCGGCCCACATCTGCCCACATCGGCCCACATCTGCCCACATCAGCCCACATCTGCCCACATCGGCCCACATCGGCCCACATCTGCCCACATCAGCCCACATCTGCCCACATCAGCCCACATCTGCCCACATCGGCCCACATCGGCCCACATCTGCCCACATCTGCCCACATCTGCCCACATCAGCTCACCTCTGCCCACATCGGCCCACATCGGCCCACATCGGCCCACATCTGCCCACATCTGCCCACATCAGCTCACCTCGGCCCACATTGGCCCACATCTGCCCACATCAGCTCACCTCGGCCCACATTGGCCCACATCTGCCCACATCAGCCCACATCTGCCCACATCAGCTCACCTCGGCCCACATCCGCCACCACATGTGTAGAATTTGGCCATCTTCACCTTCATAGATCCAATTTAGTTGAAAAATCTGTAAACTATAGTTTTGATTGCATCATCAGTGAAATTACACGCACGCACGCACGCACGCACACAGCCTGGTTACACTGGGAGGTCAACCCTTCGGGGACTGCAGTGTAGTATTTATTCCACCAGATGGCGACATTTAAATGCAATTTTCTGGTCGAGTCAGACTCCAGGAAAACATTTAAAACATAAAACAATATCAAATACTTAAAAAAACAATATCAGCCATTAATATCAGCAGCGTTGGGTGAGTGTTCTATTAATTATTTTAATGTAATTTACATTTTCTAAAGCTAATGTAGGTGTTTTTTTTTAAATCTTACTAACCTATATCATGTAACCAGATGTATCGACTCTCTCTGCTTGAATAATAATAATAATATTCATACTAAAGTAAAAGCGTTGTAAGGGTTCAGGTACACGGATTCTGGAGGAGGAGGAGTTGTTATTTTAGACATGACGTTGCCACAATCACAAATACGCTGGTGCAAGTTTGCAAATTAGAGACATCCAATGAGTGCTCGAAGGCTCCAGATGAGAGTCTGCAGACAGGAACACATCAGCCCCATCCTTCAGACCCTCCATGGCATCCCCACGGGTCTTTGAAGGTTCTCACTTGGGTCCTGATGAGGAGAGATTGCAGTCGTCCATCCTGGAGGAGGTACAGGAGAGGAAAAGAGGGCAGGACCAGTGACGGACCTTTGAGGGACGCCGTGAGCAGCAGGAACCGTGTGAGACTCCAGGACTGGCCTGTCTGTCCTCCCAGAAGGAGTCAAGCCTCTGCTGCAGCAGCTTGAAGTGCAGATGGAACAAGACCAGACTTGAGGCAGGGGTGGTGTTTAGCACCTCTAGCTGCCTGGTGAGATTTTAATCAACGTAGCGGTGACAGAGCTCAGGCCAGAAGGGCTCATTTTGTTAATGAATCCCTCCATTTCACACTGTGAAACCTCAGAGCAGCAGTGCAGGTGGTGGATGACCTCAGGTTGGCTGGAGGGATGGCAGCAGGTTCTCGTCCTGTTCAACAGGAAGGTTGGAGGAGACGGTCTGCTGGAGGAGCTTTGGGCTGCTGAAGATGGAAGCACGACGACGAAGCAAATGAATGTGCACTTGTGTTTTTGTGTGTATGTTTCACGTCGCCCAGCAGGCCCCTCAATAATGAGGAGCTCCTCCAAATGAGGGAGTAATCGAGGGGAATAAGAGGGGCAGGGCTGGAATGTGTGTGTGTGTGTGTGTGTGTGTGTGTGTGCGTGTGTGTGTGTGTGTGTGTGTGTGTGTGTGCGTGTGTGTGTGTGTGTGTGTGTCATATTTGATCATCATCACAACCTCATCTGAACAACAGAAACGTTCAAATATTCTTTTTCTATTATTGCAATAATAATGATGGAGAATCAGATTTGGGTAAAAAGGCAAAACAATGATTTAAGTTTGAACATTTTATTCCAAATTCTTCAGAAAAAAGGGTAGAAACCTTCATCAGATGTGGATAAAAAGCACAAAAGCGTTTAAAGTGAAACAGAAATGGAAGCAGCTGAGTTGTGTTTAAGGGCGAGAGTCACAACGACAATAAAGATCCTTGATTCTCCGATGGAATTTTAACACCAAACGTAACAAATGAGCCCCAAAGAGGGGAGGTGGGAGGAGTCATCACCCCCCCCCCACACACACACACACACACACACTCAGCAGCAGCAGATCAGGTGCACGCCGCTCCAGCAGATGTTCGGCCCGACGCTGAGGCAGAGGTGAGTCTCTCACTTTTTCCCGGTTTGTCACAGCGGTTTCAGCATGTAAGTGGTTGCCGCGGTTACGGATGCACAGACGATGAGTGCTGATCTCTGGAAAACTTTACGCTTCTCACAACATAAACAAAACGTTGTTGCGGTGAGATGAAAGTGAGGACTCCTGATGGAGCCGTGCTGAAGGTTCTGGACCGTCAGAGAGTTTGTTCAAATTTAACTTTAATGACTAAAATATGATAATGAGAAGAAGATGAGGAGGAAAACCCTGACGTGCGTCCATGAGAGCGGCCGAGCCTGACACGGGAAGAGCGGTAAGAGAGAGCGGGAAGGTTCTGCCCCTCAGGCTGGTTGGAGCCGTTCGGACCAGAGATCTAAAAAACTGAAATAAGTAACAAAATAAAAGCACGGAAACATCAGCCGGACCCACGTGAAGCAGCTGGAACTGAGTCCAGCTGCTGTTTGTGAGCACGGCGCTGGTGCGAACGGGTCGGTGCTGGTCAGGCTCAACTAAGAGTGACCCTTGACCCCTGACGAGGGGCCTCAGAGCTGCTGCACCACCGACAGAACCAAAGGTCCGGCAGCTCACATGTGGGTTTCCTCCCGCTCAGCGCCGCCCCATGACGGACTCCTACCCATCCGCCGATCGGACCGCCACCGCCGGGACGTCGGCGGTCGCCAACGCCACAGGCCGCCAGCGTGACGCCGCACTGGCGGTGGCGGAGGTGGTGCTGCTCGCTGTCATCTTGGTGATGGCGTTGCTCGGCAACGGGCTGGTGCTGGTTGTGCTGCTGAGACGGAAACGGCGCCACAATCCGCTCCACCAGTTCATGCTCAACCTGTGCGTGGCTGACCTGGTGGTGGCACTGTTCCAGGTATCGCACGCACACACACACACACACACACACACACACACACACACGCGCACACACACACACACTCTTTCTCCTCTCCCCTCAGGTTCTGCCACAGCTGGTTTGGGACGCTAAGGGCCGCCTTCCGGGCCCCGACATTTTGTGCCGCCTGGTGAAATACCTGCAGGTGTTTGGCATGTTTGCTTCCTCCTACATGATTGTTGCCATGACGATGGATCGCCATTATGCCATCTGCTGCCCCCTGCAGGCCCACCGCAGCGGTGCAACCCACCGCAGCACCAGCTACAGCGTGCTGGCCTGGGGGCTGTCTCTGGTGCTCAGCTTACCACAGGTGGGGGGGGGGCAGACGTTATCGTCTGTTCTGATACTGGTGACGTGGTCCAAACAAGGGGGGCGGGGACGGGTCGTGTAATTGTTCCACAGTTCAGCGTCTGATTGTTTAACTCGAGTTCCTGTGAATGAAACGTTTCACTTTCTTCAGAGTTTTGCTGATTTTCCTGGTTTGACCAGAACTGTTTTAGAACTAACTGAAATTGATTTTCAGGCTTTTATCTTCTCACGTTCTGAAGTTGCTCCAGGCGTTTATGAGTGTTGGGGCAACTTTGCTGAGTCGTGGGGTCTCAAAGCCTACGTGACCTGGATGACCTTGGCAGTCTTCATCCTCCCCGTCCTCATCATCACTGTGTGCCAGGTTCATAGGACCGACACACACACACACTCACTCTAACTAGTGTTAGTTCAAGTAATGATAGTTAATGTAAGTTCAACTGGGAATTCAGCTTCTTTTTTTTAACTTGACACTAAAAATGATTTAAAATGAAAAACTAATAATTCAAAGATTAAAGCTGAACTATTTTCCTTCCAGGTGAAAATCTTTGTGGAGATCCACAATAATCTGTACCTGAAGTCAAAGCGCCGCCTGTCTGCTGCACCCAGACCCACCGGCCGAGGAGGAGCAGGAGGAGCAGGAGGAGCAGGAGGAGGAGGAGGAGGAGCAGCAGGAGCAGGAGGAGCAGGAGCCGCAGGAGGAGCAGCAGCAGGAGGAGGAGGAGGAGCAGCAGGAGGAGGAGGAGGAGCAGGAGGAGGAAGAAGGTCCGTCCTCTCCCGACATGCTTCAGCCCTCGTGCTGAAGGATCCCAGATCCACCCGTGAGTGTCTGGGAGCAGCTGCTTCCAGTCATGGGTGATGTTTTAACCTGGTTAGCAGCGTGACCTCTGACCTCTAGCTGGAGAACACCAGAGTACAATATTTTGCTAAGTTTAGTTAACCGACAAATTGTCGTGTATCAGAGCTCTGAGATTTAGTTTTAGTAAAATCTGTCTGTCTGCCTGCCTGTCTGTCTGCCTGTCTGTCTGTCTCCCTGTCTGCCTGTCTGTCTGTCTCCCTGTCTGCCTGTCTGTCTGCCTGCCTGTCTCCCTGTCTGTCTGCCTGCCTGCCTGCCTGTCTCCCTGTCTGCCTGTCTGTCTGCCTGCCTGTCTCCCTGTCTGTCTCCCTGTCTGCCTGCCTGTCTGCCTGTCTGTCTGCCTGCCTGTCTCCCTGTCTGTCTGCCTGCCTGTCTCTCTGTCTGCCTCACAAAGCCGCCGGTGGAGAGGTGACTGCAGCCCTGTCGAAGACCGTGAGGATGACGCTGGTCATCGTCCTGGTCTACTCCCTCTGCTGGGCCCCGTTCTTCAGTGTTCAGCTGTGGGCTGCGTGGGACCCTGATCCACCCCAGAACGGTGCGTGCACACACACTCACACATGCACACACAGACTGCATGCGTGTTATATTTGTGTGTGTGTGTGTGTGTGTGTGTGTGTGTGCAGGGGCAGTGTTCACCCTGCTCATGCTGCTGGCCAGTCTGAACTCCTGCACCAACCCCTGGATCTACTCCGCCTTCTCCAACAGCGTTTCCCCGGAGCTCCGCCTTCTGCTGCTCTGTCGCCGCCGCCCGCGGCGCCGAGGCTCCGTCCCCGCTGAGTTCAGCGCCACACACTCCTCCAGCTCCTGAGCTGCACCGCACTCAGCCGCACAGTAGAAACTGTGATGAGTTCCTTTTCATTGGAAGTTTATTCAGGTTCAAGATGATTATTTTTGCTGTATCATTGTGTGGAAGGAAAATCCCCAAACACGACATCATGAGAACAAAACCAACATGACATCACCAGCAGAAAACGTGGCGCCACGCTGCCCCTGCTGCCCCCGGCTGGGGCGCCGCGCTGCCCCCGCTGCCCCCGGCTGGGGCGGCGTGGATCAACAGGGAGGCAGATATGAACATTAACTCAAGATTTTTGCGTTGCCGTCATTTTGTCTGTGATCTCCATGAAATTTACAGCAAATTAACAGCTCATAACCATCAATATATGTTTATTTATCTTTAATTTGTTCTTAAGTTGCAAATGAACATAATAAGGTCAGATAAAATAAAACTTTGCTGTCCATTAAGACGGAACGTTGTCCTGCAACACTTGTCCAACATCTGTTTTAATCATTTACAATATGATTTAAACAAATTTAAACAAAATTCACTTGGTCCAAGCAAAAGTCCAGGTATCGATAATGATGCTAAATCTTTTGAAAGGCTCAATAAAAACACATCCAACTACTTTTATGGGATATATTTTTTACAAGTCAATCCAGAGCCAAGAGAAATTAGGTTAAACAGCAAATGTTGAAGTGACTTTAACAGGAGACGACTCCAAACGATGGTCGTTAGCATTAGCAGAAGCTACGTTCCTCATCGTTCTCGGGTGTTTTCAGTGCCAGAGGGCGGATGTGGAGGAGCTCAGCAGAGTTCCGGTAAACTGGAGTTAATACCTTGCAGCTCCTCCTTCATGTGCCTCAGGTGCTGGATGGTCTTCCAACACTGGTCACTGGACTCGATGATCTTGATGGTCAACTCGACGTCTTCTTTGTCGGTCGAGATCTTCTGCAGTAGCTTCATGACCAGCTGGATCAGGTCGTTGATGAATTTGACAGCATCGTCGACGGCGCCTGAGGTATCGGCCATCTCTTGGAGGGACTTAGTGATCTTCTTCCTTCTGTCCGCCAGGCACCGGTCAGCCAAATCCATTTGAAGTTGTCGAGACATGGCCTTTATCTCCTTGAGTTCTTCATTCAGTGGCTTAACAGCCGTCATGAACTCCCTCCCCAGAGCTTCTAACTCTTTGGCGCCTCCCTTCTCTTTCAGGGTCTTCACCACCTCTGCAGCAACAGCCAGGGTGACTCCGGTTACAGCCGTGGCTGCACCCGCTATTATTAAACTGGCGCCTCCAGTAAACGGGGCTGCGAGCAGCCCGAGGACACCGCCCACCCCAGCAGTGACTGCTCCTCCCAGCCTCACCGCCTCGGCCTCCTGGACCGACTTCTGGACCGCAGCGGTGATGCGGTCGAAGGTTTCTGCGATCTGTATCAACCTGGGCTCCTGCCTGTCGAAGTGTCTGATGAATGCAGCTCCACGAGCGTTGATATCGTTCATTGACTGAACCACCAAGTCTGTCTCGGATCTCCATGGAAGCATGTTTCCCATCTTCACAACCTGTGAGCAGCTGGTCCGCACTGACACAGAACCAGTCTGGCTCCGGAGCTTTAGTAGGCGGCCTGTCTGTGGACTCTGTCCCCCCCGCCTTTTCTTCAAGAACGTCTCACTTCTTTGAAATCACATGATCACCTGCTGGACCCGGTACGAAGGGCAGCGCCTCCCAGCGATGGAGGCGCTGCCCTTCGTACCGGCTGCTTCTGCTCAGGAAGTCAACTTTAAACATCTGGCTGAGGCCTCCAGGGCACCATGTGCTGCTTCTTAGGGCTTAGAAATAAAAATATACATTTAATCTTTTTTCCATATATGTGATCATTTTTAGGATCAGCAATGTGGTTTAAGCATGACGTGTAGTTTTACTGGACTCTATAACATCTGTAATTCTTTATGGCAACATCTTTATTCAAAGTCAACAGTCGCTTTTGTTACAAACACTCTTGAAGACATAAAACCGGATGTGCATAAAAACAGTGCATGTGAAAAGATTATATACAAGTTCTATATGTATTTACAGGCAAGAGACCAGCCTCTAATACTCTTATTACAACTAGAAAGGTTTAAACTGATGCACTGTACAGCTATAAATGAACAGGAAACATTAGCAGGACTTCTATTTTTAATACAGCTAAAATATATGTTGTATAATTACAAAGTTCTCAATGCTTCAGTTTAAATGCATCTTACCAAATTACGAATTCCGCCTAAATTCGGGGACCATAGCTGAGATGTGCAACAGTAACAAAGCTTTGAAGAGACAAACTTGGTGCATTACAACATCCCGGGACTAAAGTGCGACCTTCTTAACCTCTCTGCTGGTTCACTAGCTCAGCACTATCATTACAACCACCATATAACCGCCCCCCACCTTTTCCACTCCAAACTTCCGGGTGGTGAGTTTTTTCTTCTTCTTCCAGCCAATCAGGAGCCTTCGTGCTGCGCCGCCCTGTGACGTCACACCCCTGGCCAATCAGTATTTTAGATGCTCAATTCAGACTCAACAGGAGTTCAGGAACGGTCTGTTGCGCTCCCCGACT